>NC_091228.1:19929161-20144161 GCF_040958095.1 Procambarus clarkii | reverse complement strand
TAATAACTCTAACACGAATTTTCTAGATCTTTCGTACGTTTCTTTTCACTGTTGGTGGTAATTCAAAAATCAATTCTCCAAAATTCATTTTTATTTCTAGTCTGACGCGACACTTGAGTGCGTTTCGTAAAACTTATTACATTTTCAAAGACTTCAGTTTACACATACACAACTGAATAGAACTTACACATCTTCGATTTGTTTATATCTACATATGAGTGAGGTGGTATTAATAGGGTATTAAATTCCTAAACACAAGACAGAACACGAAACAATGGGTATTGAATGGAAGTGATTGTAGAAAGCCTATTGGTCCATATTTCTTGATGCTTCTATATTGGAACGGAGTCCTGAGGTGGGTAGAATATAGTTGTTGCATTAATTGGCTGTTGATTGCTGGTGTTGACTTCTTGATGTGTAGTGCCTCGCAGACGTCAAGCCGCCTGCTATCGCTGTATCTATCGATGATTTCTGTGTTGTTTACTAGGATTTCTCTGGCGATGGTTTGGTTGTGGGAAGAGATTATATGTTCCTTAATGGAGCCCTGTTGCTTATGCATCATTAAACGCCTAGAAAGAGATGTTGTTGTCTTTCCTATATACTGGGTTTTTTGGAGCTTACAGTCCCCAAGAGGGCATTTGAAGGCATAGACGACGTTGGTCTCTTTTAAAGCGTTCTGCTTTGTGTCTGGAGAGTTTCTCATGAGTAGGCTGGCCGTTTTTCTGGTTTTATAGTAAATCGTCAGTTGTGTCCTCTGATATTTGTCTGTAGGGATAACGTTTCTATTAACAATATCTTTCAGGACCCTTTCCTCCATTTTATGAGCTGTGGAAAAGAAGTTCCTGTAAAATAGTCTAATAGGGGGTATAGGTGTTGTATTAGTTGTCTCTTCAGAGGTTGCATGGCGTTTCACTTTCCTTCTTATGATGTCTTCCACGAAACCATTGGAGAAGCCGTTGTTGACTAGGACCTGCCTTACCCTACAGAGTTCTTCGTCGACTTGCTTCCATTCTGAGCTGTGGCTGAGAGCACGATCGACATAGGCGTTAACAACACTCCTCTTGTACCTGTCTGGGCAGTCACTGTTGGCATTTAGGCACATTCCTATGTTCGTTTCCTTAGTATAGACTGCAGTGTGGAAACCTCCGCTCTTTTCCATGACTGTTACATCTAGAAAGGGCAGCTTCCCATCCTTTTCCATCTCGTAAGTGAAACGCAGCACGGAACTCTGCTCAAATTCCTCCTTCAGCTCCTGCAGATGTCTGACATCAGGTACCTGTGTAAAAATGTCATCAACATACCTGCAGTATATGGCCGGTTTCAAGTTCATGTCGACTAAGACTTTTTGCTCGATGGTACCCATGTAGAAGTTTGCAAACTGGACACCTAGGGGAGAACCCATGGCGACCCCATCTACTTGCTGAGGAGTCCTGAGGTGGGTAGAATATAGTTGTTGCATTAATTGGCTGTTGATTGCTGGTGTTGACTTCTTGATGTGTAGTGCCTCACAGACGTCAAGCCGCCTGCTATCGCTGTATCTATCGATGATTTCTGTGTTGTTTACTAGGATTTCTCTGGCGATGGTTTGGTTGTGGGAAGAGATTATATGTTCCTTAATGGAGCCCTGTTGCTTATGCATCATTAAACGCCTAGAAAGAGATGTTGTTGTCTTTCCTATATACTGGGTTTTTTGGAGCTTACAGTCCCCAAGAGGGCATTTGAAGGCATAGACGACGTTGGTCTCTTTTAAAGCGTTCTGCTTTGTGTCTGGAGAGTTTCTCATGAGTAGGCTGGCCGTTTTTCTGGTTTTATAGTAAATCGTCAGTTGTGTCCTCTGATATTTGTCTGTAGGGATAACGTTTCTATTAACAATATCTTTCAGGACCCTTTCCTCCATTTTATGAGCTGTGGAAAAGAAGTTCCTGTAAAATAGTCTAATAGGGGGTATAGGTGTTGTGTTAGTTGTCTCTTCAGAGGTTGCATGGCGTTTCACTTTCCTTCTTATGATGTCTTCCACGAAACCATTGGAGAAGCCGTTGTTGACTAGGACCTGCCTTACCCTACAGAGTTCTTCGTCGACTTGCTTCCATTCTGAGCTGTGGCTGAGAGCACGATCGACATAGGCGTTAACAACACTCCTCTTGTACCTGTCTGGGCAGTCACTGTTGGCATTTAGGCACATTCCTATGTTCGTTTCCTTAGTATAGACTGCAGTGTGGAAACCTCCGCTCTTTTCCATGACTGTTACATCTAGAAAGGGCAGCTTCCCATCCTTTTCCAACTCGTAAGTGAAACGCAGCACGGAACTCTGCTCAAATTCCTCCTTCAGCTCCTGCAGATGTCTGACATCAGGTACCTGTGTAAAAATGTCATCAACATACCTGCAGTATATGGCCGGTTTCAAGTTCATGTCGACTAAGACTTTTTGCTCGATGGTACCCATGTAGAAGTTTGCAAACTGGACACCTAGGGGAGAACCCATGGCGACCCCATCTACTTGCTTATACATGTGCCCATCCGGGCTCAAGAAGGGTGCCTCTTTAGTACAAGCTTGGAGTAGTTTCCTTAGAATATTTTCTGGTATGTCAAGAGGAGTACAGGCCGGATCACGATGCACTCTGTCTGCTATCATCCCGATTGTCTCGTCCACAGGTACGTTGGTAAACAGTGATTCGACGTCCAATGAGGCTCTTATTCCTGTGGCCCGTGTGCCCCGCAGTAAGTCAACAAATTCCTTTGGAGACTTCAGGCTGAAGACGCAAGGGACATAAGGAGTCAGCAGGCCGTTGAGTCGCTTTGCCAGTCTGTACGTGGGTGTGGGTATCTGGCTAATGATTGGCCGAAGTGGGTTTCCAGGCTTGTGCGTCTTGACATTTCCATACGCATATCCAGGTTTATATTCCCCAATGATCTTTGGCAGGTGGAGTCCGGATTTCTTGGCGTTTACAGTTTCGATCAGTTTGTTGACCTTTGCTTTTAATTCGGCTGTAGTGTCCTTCGTTACCCTTTGGAACTTAGTTTGGTCAGAGAGTATGATGTTCATTTTCGCCAGATATTCGTCTTTTTTAAGAATGACATATATTGGCGACTTGTCACCTCTCCTGACAACTATCTCCTTGTTCTCACGAAGGCTTTTAGCTGCCGCTTTAAGCTCGGGGGACAGTATGGTGCTTCTGTAGTTGCCTCGATTCTTTCCTCCTTCTGCAATAAGTTCTGCTTGTAAGGTATCTTTGGTAGTGACCTTCTTTTGTGTCTCGAGGTCGAATATGTCGTCCAACAGAATTTCCAACTCTACTTTCCGGGCCATTTCACTCGGTCTGGACATAACATGACAGTTTATGCCCAGATTTAGGAGAGTGACTTGGTCCTCAGTGAGGTTAATTCCTGCAAGGTTCAGGAAGCCATCTCTTGGTCGTGGAATTGCCATAGGTCCTCCATATAATGTTGTTAGTTTCTTGATAATCCTTGTTTCAGTGCTGAGGTGATGTTGGTCTGTGAGGATGTCGAGGTGTTGTTCAATGCGGCCAACAGGTGGTTCAGGCTTCCTGAACCTTGCAGGAATTAACCTCACTGAGGACCAAGTCACTCTCCTAAATCTGGGCATAAACTGTCATGTTATGTCCAGACCGAGTGAAATGGCCCGGAAAGTAGAGTTGGAAATTCTGTTGGACGACATATTCGACCTCGAGACACAAAAGAAGGTCACTACCAAAGATACCTTACAAGCAGAACTTATTGCAGAAGGAGGAAAGAATCGAGTCAACTATAGAAGCACCATACTGTCCCCCGAGCTTAAAGCGGCAGCTAAAAGCCTTCGTGAGAACAAGGAGATAGTTGTCAGGAGAGGTGACAAGTCGCCAATATATGTCATTCTTAAAAAAGACGAATATCTGGCGAAAATGAACATCATACTCTCTGACCAAACTAAGTTCCAAAGGGTAACGAAGGACACTACAGCCGAATTAAAAGCAAAGGTCAACAAACTGATCGAAACTGTAAACGCCAAGAAATCCGGACTCCACCTGCCAAAGATTATTGGGGAATATAAACCTGGATATGCATATGGAAACGTCAAGACACACAAGCCTGGAAACCTACTTCGGCCAATCATTAGCCAGATACCCACACCCACGTACAGACTGGCGAAGCGACTCAACGGCCTGCTGACTCCTTATGTCCCTTGCGCCTTCAGCCTGAAGTCTCCAAAGGAATTTGTTGACTTACTGCGGGGCACATGGGCCACAGGGATAAGAGCCTCGTTGGACGTCGAATCACTGTTTACCAATGTACCTGTGGACGAGACAATCGGGATGATAGCCGACAGAGTGTATCGTGATCCGGCCAGTACTCCTCTTGACATATCAGAAAATATTCTAAGGAAACTACTCCCAGCTTGTACTAAAGAGGCACCCTTCTTGAGCCCGGATGGGCTCATGTATAAGCAAGTAGATGGGGTCGCCATGGGTTCTCCCCTAGGTGTCCTGTTTGCAAACTTCTACATGGGTACCATTGAGCAAAATGTCTTAGTCGACATGAACTTGAAACCGGCCATATACTGCAGGTATGTTGACGACATTTTTACACAGGTACCTGATGTCAGACATCTGCAGGAGCTGAAGGAGGCATTTGAGCAGAGTTCCGTGCTGCGTTTCACTTACGAGATGGAAAAGGATGGGAAGCCGCCCTTTCTAGATGTAACAGTCATGGAAAAGAGCGGAGGTATCCACACTGCAGTCTACACTAAGGAAACGAACATAGGAATGTGCCTAAATGCCAACAGTGACTGCCCAGACAGGTACAAGAGGAGTGTTGTTAACGCCTATGTCGATCGTGCTCTCAGCCACAGCTCAGAATGGAAGCAAGTCGACGAAGAACTCTGTAGGGTAAGGCAGGTCCTAGTCAACAACGGGTTCTCCAATGGTTTCGTGGAAGACATCATAAGAAGGAAAGTGAAACGCCATGCAACCTCTGAAGAGACAACTAACACAACACCTATACCCCCTATTAGACTATTTTACAGGAACTTCTTTTCCACAGCTCACAAAACGGAGGAAGGGGTCCTGAAAGATATTGTTAATAGAAACGTTATCCCTACAGACAAAAATCAGAGGATACAACTGACGATTCACTATAAAACCAGAAAAACGGCCAGCCTACTCATGAGAAACTCTCCAGACACAAAGCAGAACGCTTTAAAAGAGACCAACGTCGTCTATGCCTTCAAATGCCCTCTTGGGGACTGTAAGCTCCAAAAAAAACAGTATATAGGCAAGACAACAACATCTCTTTCTAGGCTTTTAACGATGCATAAGCAACAGGGCTCCATTAAGGAACATATAATCTCTTCCCACAACCAAACCATCACCAGAGAAATCCTAGTAAACAACACAGAAATCATCGATAGATATAGCGATAGCAGGCGGCTTGACGTCTGCGAGGCACTACACATCAAGAAGTCAACACCAGCAATCAACAGCCAATTAATGCACAACTATATTCTACCCACCTCAAGACTCCGTTCCAATATAGAAGCATCAAGAAATATGGACCAATAGGCTTTCTACAATCACTTCCATTCAATACCCATTGTTTCGTGTTCTGTCTTGTGTTTAGGAATTTAATACCCTATTAATACCACCACACCCCATCCACCTCACTCAAATGTAGATATAAACAAATTGAAGATGTGTAAGTTCTATTCAGTTGTGTATGTGTAAACTAAAGTCTTTGAAAATGTAATAAGTTTTACGAAACGCGCTCAAGTGTCGCGTCAGACTAGAAATGAAAATGAATTTTGGAGAATTGATTATTGAATTACCACCAACAGTGAAAAGAAACGTACAAAAGATCGAGAAAATTCGTGTTAGAATTATTAATCTTACTTTTTCGGTCATATTTAATAATATATGTCTACAGGAAAGACTGCTACCAAAATATACTAATATATATATATATATATATATATATATATATATATATATATATATATATATATATATATATATATATATATATATATATATATAACTGAAAACTCACACCCCAGAAGTGACTCGAACCCATACTCCCAGGAGCAACGCAACTAGTATGTACAAGACGCCTTAATCCACTTGACCATCACGACCGGACAAAATGAGGTGATAGCCGAGGCTATTTGAAATACCCCACCGCCGGCACTCGGATAGTAATCTTGGGCATAGCATTTTACCAAATCACCTCATTCTTTGGGGCACACGTGAGGAACACAAATGCGAACAAGCCTGAATGGTCCCCAGGACAATATGCAACTGAAAACTCACACCCCAGAAGTGACTCGAACCCATACTCCCAGGAGCACCACAACTGGTATGTACAAGACGCCTTAATCCACTTCACCATACCAGTTGCGTTGCTCCTGGGATTATGGGTTCGAGTCACTTCTGGGGTGTGAGTTTTCAGTTGCATATTGTCCTGGGGACCATTCAGGCTTGTTCGCATTTGTGTTCCTCACGTGTGCCCCAAAGAATGAGGTGATTTGGTAAAATGCTATGCCCAAGATTACTATCCGAGTGCCGGCAGTGGGGTGGTTCAAATAGCCTCGGCTATCACCTCATTTTGTCCGGTCATGATGGTCAAGTGGATTAAGGCGTCTTGTACATACCAGTTGCGTTGCTCCTGGGAGTATGGGTTCGAGTCACTTCTGGGGTGTCAGTTTTCAGTTACATATTGTCCTGGGGACCATTCAGGCTTGTTCGCATATATATATATATATATATATATATATATATATATATATATATATATATATATATATATATATATATATATATATATAAATATATAAATATATATAACTGAAAACTCACACCCCAGAAGTGACTTGAACCCATACTCCCAGGAGCAACGCAACTGGTATGTACAAGACGCCTTAATCCACTTGACCATCACGACCGGACAAAATGAGGTGATAGCCGAGGCTATTTGAACCACCCCACCGCCGGCACTCGGATAGTAATCTTGGGCATAGCATTTTACCAAATCACCTCATTCTTTGGGGCACACGTGAGGAACACAAATGCGAACAAGCCTGAATGGTCCCCAGGACAATATGCAACTGAAAACTCACACCCCAGAAGTGACTCGAACCCGTACTCCCAGGAGCAACGCAACTGGTATGTACAAGACGCCTTAATCCACTTCACCATACCAGTTGCGTTGCTCCTGGGAGTATGGGTTCGAGTCACTTCTGGGGTGTGAGTTTTCAGTTGCATATTGTCCTGGGGACCATTCAGGCTTATTCGCATTTGTGTTCCTCACATGTGCCCCAAAGAATGAGGTGATTTGGTAAAATGCTATGCCCAAGATTACTATCCGAGTGCCGGCGGTGGGGTGGTTAGCCTCGGTGAGGTGATAGCCTCGGCTATCACCTCATTTTGTCCGGTCGTGATGGTCAAGTGGATTAAGGCGTCTTGTACATACCAGTTGCGTTGCTCCTGGGAGTATGGGTTCGAGTCACTTCTGGGGTGTGAGTTTTCAGTTGCATATTGTCCTGGGGACCATTCAGGCTTGTTCGCATACATATATATATATATATATATATATATATATATATATATATATATATATATATATATATATATATATATATATATAAATATATATAACTGAAAACTCACACCCCAGAAGTGACTCGAACCCATACTCCCAGGAGCAACGCAACTGGTATGTACAAGACGCCTTAATCCACTTGACCATCACGACCGGACAAAATGAGGTGATAGCTGAGGCTATTTGAACCACCCCACCGCCGGCACTCGGATAGTAATCTTGGGCATAGTATTTTACCAAATCACCTCATTCTCTGGGGCACACGTGAGGAACACAAATGCGAACAAGCCTGAATGGTCCCCAGGACAATATGCAACTGAAAACTCACACCCCAGAAGTGACTCGAACCCATACTCCCAGGAGCATCGCAACTGGTATGTACAAGACGCCTTAATCCACTTGACCATCACGACTGGACAAAATGAGGTGATAGCCGAGGCTATTTGAACCACCCCACCGCTGGCACTCGGATAGTAATCTTGGGCATAGCATTTTACCAAATCACCTCATTCTTTGGGGCACACGTGAGGAACACAAATGCGAACAGTTTTTCAGTTGCATATTGTCCTGGGGACCATTCAGGCTTGTTCACATTTGTGTTCCTCACGTGTGCCCCAAAGAATGAGGTGATTTGGTAAAATGCTATGCCCAAGATTACTATCCGAGTGCCGGCGGTGGGGTGGTTCAAACCCTGGAAACACAAACCGAAACTGTCTCCATTTTCCGCTTGTTACAACTTGTAATAAAGTTGTTACATCTTGGCTTAACGTGTTTATGACGTATTAGAACGTTGTTACAACTTGCTATATTGGTTGTTATAACTGGTTAGGAGGTGTTAAAACTTGTTCGAACGTTGTACCAACGTCGTAGTTTCGGTGTGTGTTTGGTGGGAATAGCCTCGGCTATCACCTCATTTTGTCCGGTCGTGATGGTCAAGTGGATTAAGGCGTCTTGTACATACCAGTTGCGTTGCTCCTGGGAGTATGGGTTCGAGTCACTTCTGGGGTGTGAGTTTTCAGTTGCATATTGTCCTGGGGACCATTCAGGCTTGTTCCCATATATATATATATATATATATATATATATATATATATATATATATATATATATATATATATATATATATATATATATATATATATATATATATAAATTTTTTTTTTTTGGGTACCACCTCTGGTGCAATTATAGGGACCCACAGCCTCAGAGAAGGGAACACAGAGCATTCAGGGAAAACCCGCCATTCAACTCCGAACGCGTAAGTGTGTTCGCTTCTCCTACCACCCCCCTCTTTTAATGGTGTACACTTTATTATGCAAGGTTATGCAGCTACATATCTGATTTTATACAATAAATTAACATTAAGAGGATACAAAAAAAAGTTCGCTTCCTAGAGGCTGTAGATTTCCTCGAACTCCTCCGACGCTGGGCAGGAACCGAGGATGCAGCGGGCATTCCCCCTCTGGATCGCGACATTGAGGCGCTGAAAGAGAAAACTTGCTGCTCAAGGGTCTCTTATGGTGTCAATGAGCTTGGAACCAAGATCTTTAAGAAACCTTCTTGCACTCTCTCCCCGTGGGCCTAGGGTCTCAGACCCTATTGGAACAAAGTTGTACCGATGATCTAATTGCCTGTACTTGGCTGACTTGTCTCTTTCGCTGCATGTCGCCGCGGCTCCTGCTGTGCCGGCAGAAAGGTTGATGTTTTTGGTTGCCAGGGTGGATACACAAGTATAGTCCCATGCCAACTGTCTGCCACCCTTCCACGGTCGCAGTGTGATTCCGTCTGGTCGGCCGGCAAAGCTAACAGAGTCACGGTTCAGTAGGTTGCGGGGCTCTCTCCGCTGGACACTGGGCAGAGGCAAGGCTTCTTTTAATGATGTCATTGATTTCGTCGTGTCTAGTGTGCCAACCACCAGATTTTCCACAGTGCAGGCCATGCAATCCATATTCGTCAGCATCTGCCTCACCGCAAATACACCTGTGAACAGTGTAGATAGGGGCAGCAAGACGGAAAGCGACTGCAATACGGAGCTCCTGCGGATCAAGACGTGTGCCTGTCGCAGACAGAGGGACTGCCAAAAGGAAGTCCCCTGCATGGGGAGCCTGCACAGCTGTGAGGCGTGCACGATCACTGGGGGTTGTTGCTGCCTCCAGCAAAGCTGTGGCTTCTTTATCTACAATGGGGCTGTCCCAACTGGATTGTTTCTTGGCTTTCGGCATGGCTGGTCTGAGTTCTGGGTCTGCCATGGCACTCCATTTCGTGTTGCATTCCGTGTAGTGGAGGTCCTGTATCCCCGCTACATCACTCAGGGTGTCAGGTAGAATTTCCTTAACCAAGTCATCTGATGCTGAGGAGGAAGAGAGGAAGGCTGGGACAGCAATTTGGGTAGCGGTGCAGACACCCAAGCCACCGAGCCTAACAGGAAGAGTGGCTTGTTTCCACTGGCATTCGTTGAGGGAGAGGTTAACAACTTTTTCCAGCATGGTCTTCAGTAAGAGGTCATACTCTTCAAGCTTTCGGCTGTCGTAAGATGGGGCGCACCTCAGAAAGTAGGTTAACCTCGGAAAGGATAAGCATTTGGTGAGGAGATAAAAAGCATCGTGGGCATCGATGTCACCTATTCTGTCTTCCATCCTCCTAAGGTCTGCGATTTTCTTGTCAAGGATCTCCTCAATGGCGTTAGACCCGAGGGGGGCTCCAAGGAGGGTGCTGTTCTAGGCCCTAATGACATGGGCTCCAGGCAAGGCAGACCTTATTCTAGCTACGATGTCTGGGTTGGAAGAGACTACTTCACACTTGGAAGGGTTCAGGACAAGACCCAGGCTTACTTCTTGCTCCCTTATTTTCCTGATATCTGCCAAGAGGTGGTCTACGGTGTCAGCTATAGTGCCATCATCCAAAAACCAGATGTTGAACTCGCTGGACAAGCTTTCGGTGATTTCTTTTAAGACTAAGCAGAAAAGAAGGGGAGCAAGAGGATCACCTCGCTAAACACCTTCACATGATCTGATTTCATGTTCACCATAGAGCAGTTTTGACTCACCACTGTAGCACGATAGTATGAACGGGTAGAGGGGCCGGAAATGGCGATGTACGGCACAAAGTACTGCATCTCTTCTGACCATGTTGAAGGCATTCTTAAAGTCCAGTTTGAGCAGGGCCTTTTCATCAGAAATGTTAGTGATGTATGCTCGTGCTGCATGGGCAGCCGCTTCACAGCCTTGGGGGATTCCAAATCCTAGCTGGATTGGTTTCAGCAATTCAGCCGCTTGCTGGCTGACAACCCTCGTAGCAGCCTTGGCAATCAGGCGTCGGAGAGTGTTGCCAACAGCGATTGGCCTGATTCCTTCGTCCTTCTTTTTGAGAGCACAGAGGGAGGCACCAAAAAAGAGAGGCCTGATGACCTCAGGTATATCACCAGCCAGGCACATGTTGAGAAACCTTGTGAGTTCCATAAGAAGATCTTGTGCAGCATCACCAACCACAGGATTTAACATTTGCTTGATGTGTTGAGGTTTTAACCCTGTAAAGCCGCCTGCTGACCCAGGTGGAAAAGAAAGGGCTGCTTTGTAGACCTCAGATTCACCAACGGTTAATGGGTCTGAAATGGTGTCGGCTGATGGCGGAACGATGTTGTCGCCTTGAGGGGCTCTGGGTGGGTGCTTGCTTTGCAGGGCTCGTGCTGTGGCTGAGTTTCGAGGAGCAATTTTCTCGTCACTGGTGAGGACTCTAATAGCACTTGCGGTATTTCCCTCTTCAATTTTCTTGGTGATTTGTGCTCTGAATTTGTACGTTTCCGGTACGTTGTTGTTACCATTTCTGCGGTGGATGTGTTTTGCTCGGAGAGGCAGGCGAACTAGGTTGTCCCCCCTTGGGTATTCATTTATCGCCCTCAGGACCGAGGAAGCAAGTGATTTGTCTCTCCTTGGAGGGACGGTGAGGAACACATTGCCAAACAGGACATTATGCCACGCTTGAATGCTTTCCGGTGCATCATTGACCCTTTTCAGAAGATTACAGAGTTTGGCTGCTGCATTTGGGCTGGCTGCTTTTGGGATGTGTGGTAATGTTCTAGAAGACGTCGCTATGATCGCTTGGGTGAGGTTTTCAGATGAGATTAGGTTTATGGGAGTCTCTTCCCTAACTGTCAATGGCAGCTGGCCATTGCTTCCCTTTGGAAGCTGGTGGGAACCCCTGCATCTTACCTCGTTGACGGTATGAAAACGGATAACACCACCGTTGGAGTTTATGGCGGTGTTTTTGTTGCATACTTGGCAAAAACCTCTTTTAAGAGCAGTTGTTGGTACCTCAAGACTTGTGGAGTCCTGCCCGACCGCTGGGACCCCTTCCATTTCAACACGGTTGGGAGAGTTAAACTGTGTATTGTTCTATAGAGGGGGGGGGGGGGGGCAAACACGCTGGGTCATGGCCAAGCAACTGCCAGCAACTGGGTGTGGAAAAGCACCTGGGTGTGGAGCCAGCAACTGGGTGTGGAAGCCGCGGCTGGGTGTGGAGGCATCAACTGGGTGTGGAGGCATCAACTGGGTGTGGAGGCATCAACTGGGTGTGGAGGCATTAACTGGGTGTGGAGGCATCAACTGGGTGTGGAGGCATCAACTGGGTGTGGAGGCATCAACTGGGTGTGGAGGCATCAACTGGGTGTCATCAACTTTCCCTCACGCGCCTCCCTCCGCCCCCGCCCTTCCCCATCCCGCCCCGGCCGTTAAGGTGGTTGTATGACCTTAGTCATACAACTCCGTTATTAACCAATCAAGTTCTTTGAAATTTCAAACTGCTGAATTTCAGACATAGGAAAATACAACAATCTAGTTGTTGAGACCGGAGCTCTAGATCCTGTCCCACGCCTTAGTTCTCTCTCACAACTCCACTATTATCCGGATGAAGAGAATGCGATGAACACAGTGAATGTGAACTGAACTTGCAGAAAACATGCTGTGAACATTTTCAGAACATGGAGAGAACATATAAATATAGAATGACTATGACAAGATTATAATTATGGAATGGCTATGAGAGGAGGAGGAGCTGGGAGTATGAGGGAGATACGAGGGTGGGGGGGGGGGCAGGAGGGAGATAGGTGAGAGGACGGGTGTCGGGGGGGTGGGGGGTACGGAGGGAGATAGGTGAGAGGACGGGTGTCGGGGGGGGGGGGGTTAAGGGGGTATGGAGGGAGATAGGTGAGAGGACTCGTGTCGGGGGGGGGAGGGGGTATGGAGGGAGATAGGTGAGAGGACGGGTGGGGGGGGGGCAGGGAGGGAGATAGGTGTGAGGACGGGTGTCGGGGGGGGGGGGGTTGGAGGGAGAGAGGGAGGGGAGATAAGGTGTGTTATGACCGTGTGATAATTAACGGGAGAGTGATAATGTACACTCGAGGTTATGTGTACTTCAATAAGGTGACAGGCTGCAGCAAGTCGGATGGTCAGGAATAACTATGTTTGATGAACGTTGAACTAAGGCGGGGGACAGGAGCTGGAGCTTGGTTACTGTCTTCACCTGATTTACTGCATTCGAAATAACTTTGTTTTAAATCTCGAACAAACTGATCGGATAATAGCGGAGTTGAACGAATGAAGTAAAGCGGAGGACGGGAGCTACAACTCGGTACCTTTATTTTCTTTTGTTGCTCAGTCAGAAGTATTAGTGTTAAATTGGGCTAAAATTGTACAACTGGTAGTGAAACTACTTATAATTGAAGAGAGCTGAGCCCGAGAACTAACTTCTGATTCTGTGATTTACTTAAAAAAACGGAAACTTAAGTCCGTAGAGTTTAATTTTCTCTTTAAGATATCTTAAAGATCACCAGTGTAAGTAAAACTGAAAATAAATAGAGCCGGGCCCAAGATCTCACATTGGATGACGTTGTTCCAAATATCTGCTGAGGTCAGTAACGTTTATTGTTATTGATAAGAACTCTTTATGACCTAAGAGTGAGGACTGCAACTCTGAACAATTTGGGTCTTAAACTGTACTCTGTGTAATTGATCATTGTGTGTACACAGAGGCGGGTACACTATGGTAGTGTACACAATGGTAGTGTACACTATGGTAGTGTACACTATGGTTGCGTACACTATGGTAGTGTACACTATGGTAGTGTACATAATGGTAGTGTACACTATGGTAGTGTAAACAATGGTAGTGTACACTAGGGTAGTGTACACAATGGTAGTGTACACTATGGTAGTGTACACTATGGTAGTGTACACTATGGTAGTGTACACAATGGTAGTGTGCACAATGGTTGTGTACACTAGGGTAGTGTACACAATGGTAATGTACACTATGGTAGTGTACATAATGGTAGTGTACACTAAGGTAGTGTACACTATGGTAGTGTACACAATGGTAGTGTACACTAGGGTAGTGTACACTATGGTAGCATACACTATGGTAGCATACACTATGGTTGTGTACACTATGGTAGCGTACACTATTGTAGTGGACACTATGGTAGTGCACACTTGGGTAGTGTACACAATGGTAGTGTACACAATGGTAGTGTACACTATGGTAGTGTACACTATGGTTGCGTACACTATGGTAGTGTGCACTATGGAAGTGTACACAATGGTAGTGTACACTCTGGTAGTGTACACTATGGTAGTGTACACTCTGGTAGTGTACACTATGGTAGTGTACACAAGGGTAGTGTACACAATGGTAGTGTACACAGAGGCGTGCAAACAATGGTAGTGTACACACTGATTGTGTACACAGAGCTGTGTACACAATGGTAGTGTACACAATGGTAGTGTACACAATGGTAGTGTACACAAGGGTAGTGTACACAAGGGTAGTGTACACAATGGTAGTGTACACAGAGGTGTGTACACAATGGTAGTGTACACAGAGGCGTGTACACAATGGGGTTCACCTTCCCAACCCGACAGTTCTTGGAAGGAAAAGTTTTCCTAGTCTTTACTGAGTCCGTCAATGGAACATTTGTAGTGTCTCGTCAAGCCGCCTGCTATCGCTGTATCTATCGATGATTTCTGTGTTGTTTACTAGGATTTCTCTGGCGATGGTTTGGTTGTGGGAAGAGATTATATGTTCCTTAATGGAGCCCTGTTGCTTATGCATCATTAAACGCCTAGAAAGAGATGTTGTTGTCTTGCCTATATACTGGGTTTTTTGGAGCTTACAGTCCCCAAGAGGGCATTTGAAGGCATAGACGACGTTGGTCTCTTTTAAAGCGTTCTACTTTGTGTCTGGAGAGTTTCTCATGAGTAGGCTGGCCGTTTTTCTGGTTTTATAGTAAATCGTCAGTTGTGTCCTCTGATTTTTGTCTGTAGGGATAACGTTTCTATTAACAATATCTTTCATGAACCTTTCCTCCGTTTTATGAGCTGTGGAAAAGAAGTTCCTGTAAAATAGTCTAATAGGGGGTATAGGTGTTGTGTTAGTTGTCTCTTCAGAGGTTGCATGGCGTTTCACTGTCCTTCTTATGATGTCTTCGACGAAACCATTGGAGAAGCCGTTGTTGACTAGGACGTGCCTTACCCTACAGAGTACTTCGTCGACTTGCTTCCATTCTGAGCTGTGGCTGAGAGCACGGTCGACATATGCGTTAACAACACTCCTCTTGTACCTGTCTGGGCAGTCGCT
Organism: Procambarus clarkii; assembly: GCF_040958095.1. NCBI lineage: Eukaryota > Metazoa > Arthropoda > Malacostraca > Decapoda > Cambaridae > Procambarus > Procambarus clarkii. The sequence continues at coordinate 20,128,945 of NC_091228.1, read as the reverse complement.
GTTGGCATTTAGGCACATTCCTATGTTCGTTTCCTTAGTGTAGACTGCAGTGTGGAAACCTCCGCTCCTTTCCATGACTGTTACATCTAGAAAGGGCAGCTTCCCATCCTTCTCCATCTCGTAAGTGAAACGCAACACAGAATTCTGCTCAAAAGCCTCCATCAGCTGCTGCAGACGTCTGGCATCAGGTACCTGCATAAAAGATATCATATCGGTTTTGTTGAAGATATGAAAAGAAAGGTGCAACGCTATGCCACCTGTGAAGAGTCCACCAAAACAACACTCTTCATCTAGTATATCGGGGCTCTTGGGCTACCAGCTGTGGAAGTGGGGCGTCTCATCTTGGGCCACCAGCTGTGGGAGTGGGGCGTCTCATCTTGGGCCACCAGCTGTGGGAGTGGGGCGTCTAATCTTAGGCCCACCAGCTGTGGGACTAGGGCGGCTCATTTGGGGGCCACCAGCTGAGGGAGTGAGGCGTCTCATCTTGGGCTACCAGCTGCGGGAGCGGGGCGTCTCATCTTGAGCCATCACCTGTGGGAGTGTGGCCTCTCATCTTGGGCCATCAGCTGTGGGAGCGGGGCGTCTCATCTTGGGCCACCAGCTGTGGGAGTGGGGCGTCTCCTCTTGGGCCACCAGCTGTGGGAGTCGGGTGTCTCATCTTGGGCCATCAGCTGTGAGAGTGGGGCGTCTCATCTTGGGCCATCAGCTGTGGGAGTGGGGCGTCTAATCTTAGGCCACCAGCTGTGGGAGTGGGGCGTCTCATCTTGGGACACCAGCTGTGGGAGTGGGGCGTCTCATCTTGGAGTAATCTTTTTAACATTGGGTCCTCTAACATTAGGATGGTGTTCCACACCCTGATGGCTTGGTGCTGCAGTCTGATGTTTAGTGGCTGTATGTTCAGGAGTTCATGGAGCTCCTGGACTGTTTGATCATATGGTGGACGGTGTTTTGCTGCTCTCCTTAGTGCCTTATACCGCACTGCTTGTAGCTGTTGCATGTTAGTTTTCTTTAAGGTGTGTAGTGGTATTGAAGAATATTTTAGATTCTATAATTGGATGGGGTTATGTTGTCCGGAGGGGAGGGGGTGCCTGAGGGAGAGACGGGGAGGGATACCTGAGGAAGGGACAGAGCGGGGTGCCTGTGGGAGATACTAAGGAAGGGGGGGATATGATGGGGAAGCCAGGGGAAGTGGGGGGGGGGGGAGCACGTTTCCTCCGGACAAGGTGAGGGAGAAGAGGCAGCTCCCACAGGCACTTGCTCACCGGCTGCCAGCCAGCCTGGACGTCTCGTTACCTGTTGCCATGGCGTCCTACCACTGTCCCCGCCTCCTCTGTGTCCTCGCTCTCACCGCTGCTCTCACTCATGGGTGAGTAAACTCTCCTTCAAACACCCTTAACGTTACTAGTTTACATTATTCACCTTATTTGATTTTGAAGAAACATTTGGAAAGTTTGTGTAATTAAGACAAATAGGAGAAGCTCCTATATTGTCCTCCCCATGTTCCCGTCCTGTCAGTGACAGTGACAGTGGTAGGTGGGCTCCTATATTGTTCTCCCCATGTTCCCGTCCTGTCAGTGGTAGTAACTGGTGTAGGTGGGGCTCCGGTATTGTTCCCCCATGTACCTGTCCTGTCAGTGACAGTGGTAGGCGGAGCTCCTATATTGTTTCCTCATGATAGTGGAACATAGTTCAGGAACTGAACTCCAATATCCATTTAACTAAGAACTGTTGTCAGCAGGGCCTACTTTGGCCGTTCCTGTAGCGTAGTGGTCTTCGTCCTCGACTCAGTATCGGGGAATCTGTGATTCGATCCCCGTACGGAGCAGAAATGGTTGGGCACCTGTTCATGAAGTATTAAATAGGTAATTAGGAGTTAAGTAACTGTTGTGGGCAGTCTGTAATGAGTCGAACCTTCCTGTCCAGGGCGCTACCACTGAGCCACTTGTTCTTAGTCAGTATTAATGCACTATGTTTTCAAGTTCAATTTTTCCTCAAGTATAAATTGTTACTTGATATATATATGTATACATTATATGTATATATATCGTCATACGATATATATCTGTAGTTTAGATGTTTAAGTTTTGTCGGTAACTATTTGTAGTTCCAGCGAGTCAACTATTTATAAAGGTGCAATGTGACCATAGACAAAATAATATAATGTTGGAGAAAACTTGTGAGTTACATCAGTTGCGGGACGCATGTAAAACATTGTCATTCATAAACAAGATGTTTCGCGGCTGAACTAACGAGCAATTGGCCATTGTTTGTGGGTGGACGGCTCCTGGGGGTCCGTGCCGGTAAACAATGGCCCACGTGTGTCTTCACCCAGCTGGTACACCAGTCTGGAGATGAACACCTTCCCGCACCACCACCCACCAACCTCCAACTCTTCTCCAGCACCGACTCATCACGAAACTCATCACGGGACTCATCACATGATTCATCACAAGACTCATCACGTGATTAATCACGGGATTCATCACAAGACATCACTTGATTCATAACGGGACTCATCACCGTGATTCATCATGAGACTCGTCACGGACTCATTATGGGACTTATCACGTGATTCATCACGGGATTCATTACGTTATCTGTTCGAATCCCACGTGTGTAAATGCTTCACTCACGAAATATACAATTAATTGGCCACTAATTTTAAACAATTAAACTAACTAAACCTAATATAGCTTTAACTATACACAATTACAATTATATAACAACAAATGGTACTGAACGCCTCTGTACCTCCTCTGTACTGAGGAAGTACCTCCGGGAGTTTGTAACATCTGCTGATATAGATTTGACTAAAAGTAAACTCTGTCAGCAGAATTATTTGCTTACTTTGCGTCATTATATAATGGAATGTGAAAAAAATCGCGGAATTCAGAGATAACACCATCAATGGTGTCCAAGAAATGTGTAAGTACTTCATTCATAATGATGTGCTGCCAGAAATCCTAGCGAAGTCCCCAAAGATTGCTTATCATAGGTGTAGCTTGCGCATGACTGTAAAGCTGCCGCCCAGTTGGGTGCGTGTGGAGCACATGACTGTAAAAATGCCGTCCAGTTGGGTGGGTGTGGAGCACATGACTGTAAAGCTGCCGCCCAGTTGGGTGGATGTGGAGCACATGACTGTAAAGCTGCAATCCAGTTGGGTGGGTGTGGAGCACATGACTATAAAGCTGCTGTCCAGTTGGGTGGGTGTGGAGCACATGACCGTAAGGCTGCCACCCAGTAGGGTGGGTGTGGAGTACATGACTGTAAACCTGCCACCCAGTGGGGTGGGTGTGGAGCACATGACTGTAAACCTGCCGCCAAGATGGGTGGGTGTGGAGCACATGACTGTAAAGCTGCCGCCCAGTTGGGTGGGTGTGGAGCACATGCCTGTAAAGCTGCCGCCCAGTTGGGTAGATGTGGAGCACATGACTGTAAAGCTGCCGTCCAGTTGGGTGGGTGTGGAGCACATGATTGTAAAGCTGCCGTCCTGTTAGGTGGGTGTGGAACACATGACTGTAAAGCTGCCGCCGAGTTGGGTGGGTGTGGAGCACATGACTGTAAAGCTGCCGTCCAGTTGGGTGGGTGTGGAGCACATGACGGAAAAGCTACCACCCAGTTGGGTGGGTGTGGAGCACATGACTGTAAAGCTGCCGCCCAGATGGGTGGGTGTGGAGCACATGACTGTGTGACTCATCATAGATGTAAAGTGCCTTGTATAGTGACTGTTGTGAACCTCTTGTTGAATCACTTGTGACACAAAAAATTATTTTTGTGTGAATTTGTGTAGATGATTGTATATGTACGTGTATATATATATATATATATATATATATATATATATATATATATATATATATATATATATATATATATATATATATATATATATATATATATATATGTCGTACCTAGTAGCCAGAACGCACTTCTCAGCCTACTATGCAAGGCCCGATTTGCCTAATAAGCCAAGTTTTCCAGAATTAATATATTTTCTCTAATTTTTATCTTATGAAATGATAAAGCTACCCATTTCATTATGTATGAGGTCAATTTGATTTTATTGGAGTTAAAATTAACGTAGGTATATGACCGAACCTAACCAACCCTACCTAACCTAACCTAACCTATCTTTATAGGTTAGGTTAGGTTTGGTAGCCGAAAAAGTTAGGTTAGTGTAGGTTAGGTAGGTTAGGTAGTCGATAAAACATTAATTCATGAAAACTTGGCTTATTAGGCAAATCGGGCCTTGCATAGTTGGCTGAGAAGTGCGTTCTGGCTACTAGGTACGACATATATATATATATATATATATATATATATATATATATATATATATATATATATATATATATATATATATATATATATATATATATATATATGTATATATATATATTTTGGTAGCAGTCTTTCCTGTAGACATATTTTATTAAATATGACCGAAAAAGTAAGATTAATAATTCTAACACGAATTTTCTCAATCTTTCGTACATTATGCTTCACTGTTGGAGGTAAATCAAAAATCACTTCTCCAAAATTCATTTTTATTTCTAGTCTGACGCGACACGGGCGCGTTTCGTAAAACTTATTACATTTTCAAAGACTTCACAAATACACAACTGATTAGAACTTGCGTTTCCCTGATTTTATATCTACATTTGAGTGAGGTGGGAAGGGTGATGTGGCATTACATTTGAGTGAGGTGGGAAGGATGATGTGGCATTAGAGGATATTAATAGGGTATTAAAAGTATCAACACAAGACAGAACACGAAACAATGGATATTGAATAGAAGTGTTTGTAGAAAGCCTATTGGTCCATATTTCTTGATGCTTCTATATTGGAGCGGAGTCTTGAGGTGGGTAGAATATAGTTGTGCAATAATTGGCTGTTGATTGCTGGTGTTGACTTCTTGATGTGTAGTGCCTCGCAAACGTCAAGCCGCCTGCTATCGCTGTATCTATCGATGATTTCTGTGTTGTTTACTAGGATTTCTCTGGCGATGGTTTGGTTATGGGAAGAGATTATATGTTCCTTAATGGAGCCCTGTTGTTTATGCATCGTTAAACGCCTAGAAAGAGATGTTGTTGTCTTGCCTATATACTGGGTTTTTTGGAGCTTACAGTCCCCAAGTGGGCATTTGAAGGCATAGACGACGTTAGTCTCTTTTAAAGCGTTCTGTTTCGTGTCTGGAGAGTTTCTCATGAGTAGGCTGGCCGTTTAACGATGCATAAACAACAGGGCTCCATTAAGGAACATATAATCTCTTCCCATAACCAAACCATCGCCAGAGAAATCCTAGTAAACAACACAGAAATCATCGATAGATACAGCGATAGCAGGCGGCTTGACGTTTGCGAGGCACTACACATCAAGAAGTCAACACCAGCAATCAACAGCCAATTATTGCACAACTATATTCTACCCACCTCAAGACTCCGCTCCAATATAGAAGCATCAAGAAATATGGACCAATAGGCTTTCTACAAACACTTCTATTCAATATCCATTGTTTCGTGTTCTGTCTTGTGTTGATACTTTTAATACCCTATTAATATCCTCTAATGCCACATCATCCTTCCCACCTCACTCAAATGTAATGCCACATCACCCTTCCCACCTCACTCAAATGTAGATATAAAATCAGGGAAACGCAAGTTCTAATCAGTTGTGTATTTGTGAAGTCTTTGAAAATGTAATAAGTTTTACGAAACGCGCCCGTGTCGCGTCAGACTAGAAATAAAAATGAATTTTGGAGAAGTGATTTTTGATTTACCTCCAACAGTGAAGCATAATGTACGAAAGATTGAGAAAATTCGTGTTAGAATTATTAATCTTACTTTTTCGGTCATATTTAATAAAGTATATATATATATATATATATATATATATATATATATATATATATATATATATATATATATATATATATATATATATATATATATATATATATACGTGTGCGAACAAGCCTGAATGGTCCCCAGGACTATATGCGAATGAAAACTCACACCCCAGAAGTGACTCGAACCCATACTCCCAGAAGCAACGCAACTGGTAACTACAGGGCGCCTTAATCCGCTTGACCATCACGGCCGTCAAAAGGAAGTGATAGCCGAGGCTATTTGAGCCACTTCCCCGACGGCAACTCGGATGGTAATCTTGGGCATAGCATTTCACCAAATCACCTCATTCTTTGGGGCACACGTGAGGAACACAAATGCGAACAAGCCTGAATGGTCCCCAGGACTATATGCGAATGAAAACTCACACCCCAGAAGTGACTCGAACCCATACTCCCAGAAGCAACGCAACTGGTAACTACAGGGGCGCCCTGTAGTTTGCCCTTAGTAGCCCTTAGTTTGCCCTTAGTAGCCCTTTAGTTTGCCCTTAGTTTGCCCTTAGTTTGTAGTAGCGCCCTTAATCCGCTTGACCATCACGGCCGTCAAAAGGAAGTGATAGCCGAGGCTATTTGAGCCACTTCCCCGACGGCAACTCGGATGGTAATCTTGGGCATAGCATTTCACCAAATCACCTCATTCTTTGGGGCACACGTGAGGAACACAAATGCGAACAAGCCTGAATGGTCCCCAGGACTATATGCGAATGAAAACTCACACCCCAGAAGTGACTCGAACCCATACTCCCAGAAGCAACAGGGCGCCTTAATCCGCTTGACCATCACGGCCGTCAAAAGGAAGTGATAGCCGAGGCTATTTGAGCCACTTCCCCGATGGCAACTCGGATGGTAATCTTGGGCATAGCATTTCACCAAATCACCTCATTCTTTGGGGCACACGTGAGGAACACAAATGCGAACAAGCCTGAATGGTCCCCAGGACTATATGCGAATGAAAACTCACACCCCAGAAGTGACTCGAACCCATACTCCCAGAAGCAACGCAACTGGTAACTACAGGGCGCCTTAATCCGCTTGACCATCACGGCCGTCAAAAGGAAGTGATAGCCGAGGCTATTTGAGCCACTTCCCCGACGGCAACTCGGATGGTAATCTTGGGCATAGCATTTCACCAAATCACCTCATTCTTTGGGGCACACGTGAGGAACACAAATGCGAACAAGCCTGAATGGTCCCCAGGACTATATGCGAATGAAAACTCACACCCCAGAAGTGACTCGAACCCATACTCCCAGAAGCAACGCAACTGGTAACTACAGGGCGCCTTAATCCGCTTGACCATCACGGCCGTCAAAAGGAAGTGATAGCCGAGGCTATTTGAGCCACTTCCCCGACGGCAACTCGGATGGTAATCTTGGGCATAGCATTTCACCAAATAACCTCACTCTTTGGGGCACACGTGAGGAACACAAATGCGAACAAGCCTGAATGGTCCCCAGGACTATATGCGAATGAAAACTCACACCCCAGAAGTGACTCGAACCCATACTCCCAGAAGCAACGCAACTGGTAACTACAGGGCGCCTTAATCCGCTTGACCATCACGGCCGTCAAAAGGAAGTGATAGCCGAGGCTATTTGAGCCACTTCCCCGATGGCAACTCGGATGGTAATCTTGGGCATAGCATTTCACCAAATCACCTCATTCTTTGGGGCACACGTGAGGAACACAAATGCGAACAAGCCTGAATGGTCCCCAGGACTATATGCGAATGAAAACTCACACCCCAGAAGTGACTCGAACCCATACTCCCAGAAGCAACGCAACTGGTAACTACAGGGCGCCTTAATCCGCTTGACCATCACGGCCGTCAAAAGGAAGTGATAGCCGAGGCTATTTGAGCCACTTCCCCGACGGCAACTCGGATGGTAATCTTGGGCATAGCATTTCACCAAATCACCTCATTCTTTGGGGCACACGTGAGGAACACAAATGCGAACAAGCCTGAATGGTCCCCAGGACTATATGCGAATGAAAACTCACACCCCAGAAGTGACTCGAACCCATACTCCCAGAAGCAACGCAACTGGTAACTACAGGGCGCCTTAATCCGCTTGACCATCACGGCCGTCAAAAGGAAGTGATAGCCGAGGCTATTTGAGCCACTTCCCCGACGGCAACTCGGATGGTAATCTTGGGCATAGCATTTCACCAAATCACCTCATTCTTTGGGGCACACGTGAGGAACACAAATGCGAACAAGCCTGAATGGTCCCCAGGACTATATGCGAATGAAAACTCACACCCCAGAAGTGACTCGAACCCATACTCCCAGAAGCAACGCAACTGGTAACTACAGGGCGCCTTAATCCGCTTGACCATCACGGCCGTCAAAAGGAAGTGATAGCCGAGGCTATTTGAGCCACTTCCCCGACGGCAACTCGGATGGTAATCTTGGGCATAGCATTTCACCAAATCACCTCATTCTTTGGGGCACACGTGAGGAACACAAATGCGAACAAGCCTGAATGGTCCCCAGGACTATATGCGAATGAAAACTCACACCCCAGAAGTGACTCGAACCCATACTCCCAGAAGCAACGCAACTGGTAACTACAGGGCGCCTTAATCCGCTTGACCATCACGGCCGTCAAAAGGAAGTGATAGCCGAGGCTATTTGAGCCACTTCCCCGACGGCAACTCGGATGGTAATCTTGGGCATAGCATTTCACCAAATCACCTCATTCTTTGGGGCACACGTGAGGAACACAAATGCGAACAAGCCTGAATGGTCCCCAGGACTATATGCGAATGAAAACTCACACCCCAGAAGTGACTCGAACCCATACTCCCAGAAGCAACGCAACTGGTAACTACAGGGCGCCTTAATCCGCTTGACCATCACGGCCGTCAAAAGGAAGTGATAGCCGAGGCTATTTGAGCCACTTCCCCGACGGCAACTCGGATGGTAATCTTGGGCATAGCATTTCACCAAATCACCTCATTCTTTGGGGCACACGTGAGGAACACAAATGCGAACAAGCCTGAATGGTCCCCAGGACTATATGCGAATGAAAACTCACACCCCAGAAGTGACTCGAACCCATACTCCCAGAAGCAACGCAACTGGTAACTACAGGGCGCCTTAATCCGCTTGACCATCACGGCCGTCAAAAGGAAGTGATAGCCGAGGCTATTTGAGCCACTTCCCCGACGGCAACTCGGATGGTAATCTTGGGCATAGCATTTCACCAAATCACCTCATTCTTTGGGGCACACGTGAGGAACACAAATGCGAACAAGCCTGAATGGTCCCCAGGACTATATGCGAATGAAAACTCACACCCCAGAAGTGACTCGAACCCATACTCCCAGTAGCAACGCAACTGGTAACTACAGGGCGCCTTAATCCGCTTGACCATCACGGCCGTCAAAAGGAAGTGATAGCCGAGGCTATTTGAGCCACTTCCCCGACGGCAACTCGGATGGTAATCTTGGGCATAGCATTTCACCAAATCACCTCATTCTTTGGGGCACACGTGAGGAACACAAATGCGAACAAGCCTGAATGGTCCCCAGGACTATATGCGAATGAAAACTCACACCCCAGAAGTGACTCGAACCCATACTCCCAGAAGCAACGCAACTGGTAACTACAGGGCGCCTTAATCCGCTTGACCATCACGGCCGTCAAAAGGAAGTGATAGCCGAGGCTATTTGAGCCACTTCCCCGACGGCAACTCGGATGGTAATCTTGGGCATAGCATTTCACCAAATCACCTCATTCTTTGGGGCACACGTGAGGAACACAAATGCGAACAAGCCTGAATGGTCCCCAGGACTATATGCGAATGAAAACTCACACCCCAGAAGTGACTCGAACCCATACTCCCAGAAGCAACGCAACTGGTAACTACAGGGCGCCTTAATCCGCTTGACCATCACGGCCGTCAAAAGGAAGTGATAGCCGAGGCTATTTGAGCCACTTCCCCGACGGCAACTCGGATGGTAATCTTGGGCATAGCATTTCACATAATCACCTCATTCTTTGGGGCACACGTGAGGAACACAAATGCGAACAAACCTGAATGGTCCCCAGGACTATATGCGAATGAAAACTCACACCCCAGAAGTGACTCGAACCCATACTCCCAGAAGCAACGCAACTGGTAACTACAGGGCGCCTTAATCCGCTTGACCATCACGGCCGTCAAAAGGAAGTGATAGCCGAGGCTATTTGAGCCACTTCCCCGACGGCAACTCGGATGGTAATCTTGGGCATAGCATTTCACCAAATCACCTCATTCTTTGGGGCACACGTGAGGAACACAAATGCGAACAAGCCTGAATGGTCCCCAGGACTATATGCGAATGAAAACTCACACCCCAGAAGTGACTCGAACCCATACTCCCAGAAGCAACGCAACTGGTAACTACAGGGCGCCTTAATCCGCTTGACCATCACGGCCGTCAAAAGGAAGTGATAGCCGAGGCTATTTGAGCCACTTCCCCGACGGCAACTCGGATGGTAATCTTGGGCATAGCATTTCACCAAATCACCTCATTCTTTGGGGCACACGTGAGGAACACAAATGCGAACAAGCCTGAATGGTCCCCAGGACTATATGCGAATGAAAACTCACACCCCAGAAGTGACTCGAACCCATACTCCCAGAAGCAACGCAACTGGTAACTACAGGGCGCCTTAATCTGCTTGACCATCACGGCCGTCAAAAGGAAGTGATAGCCGAGGCTATTTGAGCCACTTCCCCGACGGCAACTCGGATGGTAATCTTGGGCATAGCATTTCACCAAATCACCTCATTCTTTGGGGCACACGTGAGGAACACAAATGCGAACAAGCCTGAATGGTCCCCAGGACTATATGCGAATGAAAACTCACACCCCAGAAGTGACTCGAACCCATACTCCCAGAAGCAACGCAACTGGTAACTACAGGGCGCCTTAATCCGCTTGACCATCACGGCCGTCAAAAGGAAGTGATAGCCGAGGCTATTTGAGCCACTTCCCCGACGGCAACTCGGATGGTAATCTTGGGCATAGCATTTCACCAAATCACCTCATTCTTTGGGGCACACGTGAGGAACACAAATGCGAACAAGCCTGAATGGTCCCCAGGACTATATGCGAATGAAAACTCACACCCCAGAAGTGACTCGAACCCATACTCCCAGAAGCAACGCAACTGGTAACTACAGGGCGCCTTAATCCGCTTGACCATCACGGCCGTCAAAAGGAAGTGATAGCCGAGGCTATTTGAGCCACTTCCCCGACGGCAACTCGGATGGTAATCTTGGGCATAGCATTTCACCAAATCACCTCATTCTTTGGGGCACACGTGAGGAACACAAATGCGAACAAGCCTGAATGGTCCCCAGGACTATATGCGAATGAAAACTCACACCCCAGAAGTGACTCGAACCCATACTCCCAGAAGCAACGCAACTGGTAACTACAGGGCGCCTTAATCCGCTTGACCATCACGGCCGTCAAAAGGAAGTGATAGCCGAGGCTATTTGAGCCACTTCCCCGACGGCAACTCGGATGGTAATCTTGGGCATAGCATTTCACCAAATCACCTCATTCTTTGGGGCACACGTGAGGAACACAAATGCGAACAAGCCTGAATGGTCCCCAGGACTATATGCGAATGAAAACTCACACCCCAGAAGTGACTCGAACCCATACTCCCAGAAGCAACGCAACTGGTAACTACAGGGCGCCTTAATCCGCTTGACCATCACGGCCGTCAAAAGGAAGTGATAGCCGAGGCTATTTGAGCCACTTCCCCGACGGCAACACGGATGGTAATCTTGGGCATAGCATTTCACCAAATCACCTCATTCTTTGGGGCACACGTGAGGAACACAAATGCGAACAAGCCTGAATGGTCCCCAGGACTATATGCGAATGAAAACTCACACCCCAGAAGTGACTCGAACCCATACTCCCAGAAGCAACGCAACTGGTAACTACAGGGCGCCTTAATCCGCTTGACCATCACGGCCGTCAAAAGGAAGTGATAGCCGAGGCTATTTGAGCCACTTCCCCGACGGCAACTCGGATGGTAATCTTGGGCATAGCATTTCACCAAATCACCTCATTCTTTGGGGCACACGTGAGGAACACAAATGCGAACAAGCCTGAATGGTCCCCAGGACTATATGCGAATGAAAACTCACACCCCAGAAGTGACTCGAACCCATACTCCCAGAAGCAACGCAACTGGTAACTACAGGGCGCCTTAATCCGCTTGACCATCATGGCCGTCAAAAGGAAGTGATAGCCGAGGCTATTTGAGCCACTTCCCCGACGGCAACTCGGATGGTAATCTTGGGCATAGCATTTCACCAAATCACCTCATTCTTTGGGGCACACGTGAGGAACACAAATGCGAACAAGCCTGAATGGTCCCCAGGACTATATGCGAATGAAAACTCACACCCCAGAAGTGACTCGAACCCATACTCCCAGAAGCAACGCAACTGGTAACTACAGGGCGCCTTAATCCGCTTGACCATCACGGCCGTCAAAAGGAAGTGATAGCCGAGGCTATTTGAGCCACTTCCCCGACGGCAACTCGGATGGTAATCTTGGGCATAGCATTTCACCAAATCACCTCATTCTTTGGGGCACACGTGAGGAACACAAATGCGAACAAGCCTGAATGGTCCCCAGGACTATATGCGAATGAAAACTCACACCCCAGAAGTGACTCGAACCCATACTCCCAGAAGCAACGCAACTGGTAACTACAGGGCGCCTTAATCCGCTTGACCATCACGGCCGTCAAAAGGAAGTGATAGCCGAGGCTATTTGAGCCACTTCCCCGACGGCAACTCGGATGGTAATCTTGGGCATAGCATTTCACCAAATCACCTCATTCTTTGGGGCACACGTGAGGAACACAAATGCGAACAAGCCTGAATGGTCCCCAGGACTATATGCGAATGAAAACTCACACCCCAGAAGTGACTCGAACCCATACTCCCAGAAGCAACGCAACTGGTAACTACAGGGCGCCTTAATCCGCTTGACCATCACGGCCGTCAAAAGGAAGTGATAGCCGAGGCTATTTGAGCCACTTCCCCGACGGCAACTCGGATGGTAATCTTGGGCATAGCATTTCACCAAATCACCTCATTCTTTGGGGCACACGTGAGGAACACAAATGCGAACAAGCCTGAATGGTCCCCAGGACTATATGCGAATGAAAACTCACACCCCAGAAGTGATGGTCAAGCGGATTAAGGCGCCCTGTAGTTACCAGTTGCGTTGCTTCTGGGAGTATGGGTTCGAGTCACTTCTGGGGTGTGAGTTTTCATTCGCATATAGTCCTGGGGACCATTCAGGCTTGTTCGCATTTGTGTTCCTCACGTGTGCCCCAAAGAATGAGGTGATTTGGTGAAATGCTATGCCCAAGATTACCATCCGAGTTGCCGTCGGGGAAGTGGCTCAAATAGCCTCGGCTATCACTTCCTTTTGACGGCCGTGATGGTCAAGCGGATTAAGGCGCCCTGTAGTTACCAGTTGCGTTGCTTCTGGGAGTATGGGTTCGAGTCACTTCTGGGGTGTGAGTTTTCATTCGCATATAGTCCTGGGGACCATTCAGGCTTGTTCGCATTTGTGTTCCTCACGTGTGCCCCAAAGAATGAGGTGATTTGGTGAAATGCTATGCCCAAGATTACCATCCGAGTTGCCGTCGGGGAAGTGGCTCAAATAGCCTCGGCTATCACTTCCTTTTGACGGCCGTGATGGTCAAGCGGATTAAGGCGCCCTGTAGTTACCAGTTGCGTTGCTTCTGGGAGTATGGGTTCGAGTCACTTCTGGGGTGTGAGTTTTCATTCGCATATAGTCCTGGGGACCATTCAGGCTTGTTCGCATTTGTGTTCCTCACGTGTGCCCCAAAGAATGAGGTGATTTGGTGAAATGCTATGCCCAAGATTACCATCCGAGTTGCCGTCGGGGAAGTGGCTCAAATAGCCTCGGCTATCACTTCCTTTTGACGGCCGTGATGGTCAAGCGGATTAAGGCGCCCTGTAGTTACCAGTTGCGTTGCTTCTGGGAGTATGGGTTCGAGTCACTTCTGGGGTGTGAGTTTTCATTCGCATATAGTCCTGGGGACCATTCAGGCTTGTTCGCATTTGTGTTCCTCACGTGTGCCCCAAAGAATGAGGTGATTTGGTGAAATGCTATGCCCAAGATTACCATCCGAGTTGCCGTCGGGGAAGTGGCTCAAATAGCCTCGGCTATCACTTCCTTTTGACGGCCGTGATGGTCAAGCGGATTAAGGCGCCCTGTAGTTACCAGTTGCGTTGCTTCTGGGAGTATGGGTTCGAGTCACTTCTCTTTGACTTGAGGTGGAGTCTTGAGGTGGGTAGAATATAGTTGTGCAATAATTGGCTGTTGATTGCTGGTGTTGACTTCTTGATGTGTAGTGCCTCGCAGATGTCAAGCCGCCTGCTATCGCTGTATCTATCGATGATTTCTGTGTTGTTTGCTTCTCTGGTGATGGTCTGGTTGTGGGAAGAGATTATATGTTCCTTAATGGAGCCCTGTTGCTTATGCATCATTAATCGCCTGGAAAGAGATGTTGTCTTGCCTATATACTGAGTTCTTTGAGGCTTACAGTCCCTATGTGGGCATTTGAAGGCATAGACGACGTTGGTCTCTATTAAAGCGTTTTGCGTTTTGTCTGGAGAGTTTCTCATGATTAGGTTGGCCGTTTTTTTGGTTTTATAGTAAATCGTCAATTGTATCTTCTGATTTTTGTCTGTAGGGATAACGTTCCTATTAACAATATCTTTCAGGACCCTTTCCTCCGTTTTATGAGCTGTGGAAAAGAAGTTCCTGTAAAATAGTCTAATAGGGGGTACAGGTGTTGTGTTAGTTGTCTCTTCAGAGGTTGCATGGCGTTTCACCTTCCTTCTTATGATGTCTTCAACGAAACCATTGGAGAAGCCATTGTTGACTAGGACCTTCCTTACCCTACAGAGTTCGTCATCGACTTGCTTCCATCCTGAGCTGTGGCTGAGAGCATGGTCAACATAAGCGTTAACAACACTCCTCTTGTACCTGTCTGGGCAGTCACTGTTGGCATTGAGGCACCTTCCTATGTTTGTTTCCTTAGTGTAGATTGCAGTGTGGAAACCTCCGCTCCTTCCCATGACTGTTACATCTAGAGAGGGCAGCTTCCCATCCTTCTCCATCTCGTAAGTGAAACGCAACACAGAATTCTGCTCAAATACCTCCATCAGCTGCAGCAGACGTCTGGCATCAGGTACCTGCATAAAAGATATCATATCGGTTTTGTTGAAGATATCATAAAAAGAAAGGTGCAACGCTATGCAACTTCTGAAGAGTCCACCAAAACAACACACTTCATCTAGTATATCAGGGCTCTTGGGTCACCAGCTGTGGGAGAGGGCGCCTCATCTTGGGCCACCAGCTGTGGGAGTGGGGCGTCTTATCTTGGGCCACCAGCTGCTGGAGCGGGGCGTCTCATCTTGGGCCACCAGCTGTGGGAGTGGGGCGGTTCATCTTGGGCCACCAGCTGTGGGAGGGGGGCGTCTCATCTTGAGCAACCAGCTGTGGGAGCGGGTCGTGTCATTTTGGGCCACCAGCTCTGGGAGTGAGGCATCTCATCTTGGGCCACCAGCTGTGGGAGCGGTGCGTCTCATCTTGAGCCATCAGCTGTGGGAGTGGGGCGTCTCATCTTGGGCCACCAGCTGTGGGAGCCGGGTGTCTAATCTTGGGCCACCAGCTGTGGGAGAGGGGCGTCTCATCTTGGGCCATCAGCTGTGGGAGTGGGGCGTCTCATCTTGGGCTACCAGTTGTGGGAGCCGGGCGTGTAATTTTGGGCCACCAGCTGTGGGAGTGAGGCGTCTCATCTCGGGCCGCCAGCTGTGGGAGCGGGGCGTCTTATCTTGAGCCATCAGCTGTGGGAGTGTGGCCTCTCATCTTGGGCCATCAGCTGTGGGAGAGGCGCGTCTCATCTTTGTCCACCAGCGTTGGTAGTGGGACGTCTCCTCTTGGTCCACCAGCTGTGGGAGTCGGGTGTCTCATCTTGGGCCACCAGCTGTGGGAGTGGGGCGTCTCATCTTGGGCCACCAGCTGTGGGAGTGGGGCGTCTATCTTGGGCCACCAGCTGTGGGAGCAGGGCGTCTCATCTTAGGCCACAAGCTGTGGGAATGGGGGCGTCTCATCTTGGGCCACCAGCTGTGGGAGTGGGGCGTCTCATCTTAGGCCACCAGCTGTGGGAGTGGGGCGTCTAATCTTAGGCCAACCAGCTGTGGGACTAGGGCGGCACATTTGGGGCCACCAGCTGTGGGAGTGGGGCGTCTCATCTTGGGCTACCAGCTGTGGGAGCGGGGCGTCTCATCTTAAGCTACCAGCTGTGGTAGCGGGGCGTGTCATTTTGGGCCACCGGCTGTGGGGTGAGGCGTCTCATCTTGGGCCACCAGCTGAGGGAGTGGGGCGTCACATCTTGGGCCATCAGCTGTGGGAGTGTGGCCTCTCCTCTTGGGCTACCAACTGTGGGAGTCGGGTGTCTCATCTTGGGCCAGCAGCTGTGGGAGTGTGGCGTCTCATCTTGGGCCATCAGTTGTGGGAGTGGGGCGTCTAATCTTGGGCCACCAGCTGTGGGAGTGGGGCGTCTCATCCTGGGCCACCAGCTGTGGGAGTGGGGCGTCTCATCTTGGGCCACCAGCTGTGGGAGTGGGGCGTCACATCTTGGAGTAATCTTTCTAACAATGGGTCCTCTAATATTAGGATGGTGTTCCACACCCTGATGGCTTGGTGCCATCAGGGTGTGATGGCACCGTCTGATGATTAGTGGCTGTATGTTCAGGAGTTCATGGAGTTCCTGAACTGTCTGATCATATGGTGGACGGTGTTTTGCTGCTCTCCTTAGTGCCTTATACCGCACTTCTTGTAGCTGTTGCATGTTAGTTTTCTTTAAGGTGTGTAGTGGTACTGAGGAATATTCTAGATTCTATAATTGAATGGGGTTATGTTGTTCGGAGGGGAGGGGGTGCCGTAGGGAGGGACCGGGAGGGGTACCTGAGGAAGGGACTGGGCGGGGTGCCTGTGGGAGAGACTAAAGGGGGGGGATGATGGGGAAGCCAGGGGATGTGGGGGGGGAACACGTTTCCTCTGGACAAGGTGAGGGAGAAGAGGCAGCTCCCACAGTCACTCGCTCACCGGCTGCCAGCCAGCCTGGACGTCTCGTTGCCTGTTGCCATGGCGTCCTACCACTGTCCCCGCCTCCTCTGTGTCCTCGCTCTCACCGCAGCTCTCACTCACGGGTCAGTAAACTCTCCTTCAAACACCCTTAACGTTACTAGTTTACATTATTCACCTTATTTGATTTTTAAGAAACATTTGGAAAGTTTGTGTAATTAAGACAAATAGGAGGAGCTCCTATATTGTCCTCCCCATGTACCTGTCCTGTCAGTGACAGTGACAGTGGTAGGTGGGGCTCCTATATTGTTCTCCCCATGTTCCCGTCCTGTCAGTGACAGTGGTAGGCGGAGCTCCTATATTGTTCTCCCATGATAGTGGAACATAGTTCAGGAACTGAACTCCAATATCCATTTAACTAAGAACTGTTATCAGCAGGCCTAGTATGGCCGTTCCTGTAGCGTAGTGGTCTTCGTCCTCGACTCAGTATCAGTGAATCTGTGGTTCGATCCCCATACGAAGCAGAAATGGTTGGGCACCTGCTCATGTAGTATCAAATAGGTATCTAGGAGTTAAGTAACTGTTGTGGGGAGTCTGTAAAGAGTCGAACCTTCCTGTCCAGGGCGCTACCACTGAGCCACTTGTTCTTAGTCAGTATTAATCCACTTTGTTTTCAAGTTCAATTTTTACTTAAGTATAAATTGTTACTTGATATATATATGTATACATTATATGTATATATATCGTCATACGATATATATCTGTAGTTTAGATGTTTAAGTTTTGTCGGTAACTATTTGTAGTTCCAGCGAGTCAACTATTTATAAAGGTGCAATGTGACCATAGACAAAATAATATAATGTTGGAGAAAACTTGTGTTTACTAGTTGTGTTTTTTGCGGGGGTTGAGCTTTGCTCTTTCGGCCCGCCTCTCAACTGTCAATCAACTGTTTACTAACTACTTTTTTTTTTTTTTTTTTTTTTTCCCACACACCACACATACACACACACCCCAGGAAGCAGCCCGTGACAGCTGACTAACTCCCAGGTACCTATTTACTGCTAGGTAACAGGGGCACTTAGGGTGAAAGAAACTTTGCCCATTTGTTTCTGCCTCGTGCGGGAATCGAACCCGCGCCATAGAATTACGAATCCTGCGCGCTATCCACCAGGCTACAAGGCCCCACATCAGTTGAGTTACATCAGTTGCGGGACGCATGTAAAACATTGTCATTCATAAACAAGATGTTTCGCGGCTGAACTAACGAGCAATTGGCCATTGTTTGTGGGTGGACGGCTCCTGGGGGTCCGTGCCGGTAAACAATGGCCCACGTGTGTCTTCACCCAGCTGGTACACCAGTCTGGAGATGAACACCTTCCCGCACCACCACCCACCAACCTCCAACTCTTCTCCAGCACCGACTCATCACATGGTTCATCACAAGACTCATCACATGATTCATCACAAGACTCATCACGTGATTCATCACGGGAATCATCACGTGATTTATCAATGGACTCATCACGTGACTCATCATGTCATTCATCACAAGACTAATCGCGTGTTTCATTACTAGACTCATTACGTGATTCATCACAGTACTCAATGAATGATTCATCATGAGAATCATCACAGTATTCATCACATGATTCATCACAAGACTCATCATGTGATTTATCGCGAGACTCATCACATGATTCATCATGGGCTTCATCACAAGAATCATCACGTGATTCATCATGAGACTCATCACATGATTCATCACGTGAATCATCACAAGACTCATCACGTGATTTATCACGGGACTCATCACGTGATTCATCATGGAACTCATCACGTGATTCATCGCGAGACTCATCACGTGATTCATTACAAGACTCATCACAGTACTCATCAAGTGATTCATCATGAGACTCATCACGGGATTCATCATGGGACTCATTACGTGACTCATTGCGTGATTCATAATGGGACTCATCACGTGATTCATCACGGGATTCATTACGTTATCTGTTCGAATCCCACGTGTGTAAATGCTTCACTCACGAAATATACAATTAATTGGCCACTAATTTTAAACAATTAAACTAACTAAACCTAATATAGCTTTAACTATACACAATTACATTTATATAACAACAAATGGTACTGAACGCCTCTGTATCTCCTCTGTACTGAGGAAGTACCTCCGGGAGTTTGTAACATCTGCTGATATAGATTTGACTAAATGTAAACTCTGTCAGCAGAATTATTTGCTTACTTTGCGTCATTATATAATGGAATGTGAAAAAAATCGCGGAATTCAGAAATAACACCATCAATGGTGTCCAAGAAATGTGTAAGTACTTCATTCATAATGATGTGCTGCCAGAAATCCTAGCGAAGTCCCCAAAGATTGCTTATTATAGGTGCAGCCTGCGCATGACTGTAAAGCTGCCGCCCAGATGGGTGGGTGTGGAGCACATGACTGTAAAAATGCCGTCCAGTTGGGTGGGTGTGGAGCACATGACTGTAAAGCAGCCGCCCAGTTGGGTGGATGTGGAGCACATGACTGTAAAGCTGCCATCCAGTTGGGTGGGTGTGGAGCACATGACTATAAAGCTGCCGTCCAGTTGGGTGGGTGTGGAGCACATGACTGTAAAGCTGCCTCCCAGTTGGGTGGATGTGGAGCACATGATTGTAAGGCTGCCACCCAGTGGGGTGGGTGTGGAGTACATGACTGTAAACCTGCCGCTAAGTTGGGTGGGTGTGGAGCACATGACTGTAAAGCTGCCGCCCAGTTGGGTGGGTGTGCAGCACATGACTGTAAACCTGCCGCCAAGTTGGGTGGGTGTGGAGCACATGACTGTAAAGCTGCCGCCCAGTTTGGTAGGTGTGGAGCACATGACTGTAAAGCTGCCTCCCAGGTGGGTGGGTGTGGAGCACATGACCGTAAGGCTGCCACTCAGTGGGGTGGGTGTGGAGCACATGACTGTAAAGCTGCCGCCAAGTTGGGTGGGTGTGGAGCACATGACTGTAAAGCTGCCGCCCAGTTGGGTGGATGTGGAGTACATGACTGTAAAGCTGCCGTCCAGTTAGGTGGGTGTGGAGCACATGACTGTAAAGCTGCCGTCCAGTTGGGTGGGTGTGGAGCACATGACGGAAAAGCTAACGCCCAGTTGGGTGGGTGTGGAGCACATGACTGTAAAGCTGCCGCCCAGATGGGTGGGTGTGGAGCGCATGACTATGTGACTCACCATAGATGTAAAGTGCCTTGTATAGTGACTGTTGTGAACCTCTTGTTGAATCACTTGTGACACAAAAGATTATTTTTGTGTGAATTTGTGTAGGTGATTGTTTATGTACGTGTGTATATATATATATATATATATATATATATATATATATATATATATATATATATATATATATATATATATATATATATATATATATATATATACATATATATGTCGTAACTAGTAGCCAGAACGATCTTCTCAGCCTACTATTCAAGGCCCGATTTGCCTAATAACCCAAGTTTTCATGAAATAATTGTTTTTCGATTTCCTAACTTAACCTAACTTAACTTTTTCGGCTACCTAACCTAATCTAACCTATAAAGATAGGTTAGGTTAGGTTAGGTAGGGTTGGTTAGGTTCGGTCATATATCTACGTTAATTTTAACTCCAATAAAAAAAATTGACCTCAAACATAATGAAATGGGTAGCTTTATCATTTCATAAGAAAAACAATTGAGAAAATATATTAATTCAGGAAAACTTGGCTTATTAGGCAAATCGGGCCTTGCATAGCAGGCCGAGTACGACGTTCTGGCTACTAGGTACGACATATATATATATATATATATATATATATATATATATATATATATATATATATATATATATATTTATATATATATTTATATATATATTTATATATATATTTATATATATATATATATATATATATATATATATATATATATATATATGTCGTACCTAGTAGCCAGAACGTCGTACTCGGCCTGCTATGCAAGGCCCGATTTGCCTAATAAGCCAAGTTTTCCTGAATTAATATATTTTCTCAATTGTTTTTCTTATGAAATGATAAAGCTACCCATTTCATTATGTATGAGGTCAATTTTTTTTATTGGAGTTAAAATTAAAGTAGATATATGACCGAACCTAACCAACCCTACCTAACCTAACCTAACCTATCTTTATAGGTTAGGTTAGGTTAGGTAGCCGAAAAAGTTAGGTTAGGTTAGGTTAGGTAGGTTAGGTAGTCGAAAACCAATTAATTCATGAAAACTTGGCTTATTAGGCAAATCGGGCCTTGCAAAGTAGGCTGAGTACGACGTTCTGGCTACTAGGTACGACATATATATATATATATATATATATATATATATATATATATATATATATATATATATATATATATATGTATATATGTCGTACCTAGTAGCCAGAACTCACTTCTGAGCCTACTATGCAAGGCCTGATTTGCCTAATAAGCCAAGTTTTCATGAATTAATTGCTTTTCGACTACCTAACCTACCTAACCTAACTTTTTCGGCTACCTAACCTAACCTAACCTATAAAGATAGGTTAGGTTAGGTTAGGTAGGGTTGGTTAGGTTCAGTCATATATCTACGTTAATTTTAACTCCAATAAAAAAAAATTGACCTCTTACATAATGAAATGGGTTGCTTTATCATTTCATAAGAAAAAAATTAGAGAAAATATATTAATTCAGGAAAACTTGGCTTATTAGGCAAATCGGGCCTTGCATTGTAGGCTGAAAAGTGAGTTCTGGCTACTAGGTACGACATATATATATATATATATATATATATATATATATATATATATATATATATATATATATATTGGTGTATACTGGCAGCAGGTTTTCTTTCAAACATGTTTCATTGAATATGACCGCATATTCTGTATTTATTATTTTCTGGTTTAGGGCTTCTATCCCTCTAACTATTTTCTTAGCATCAGGGCTTAATTGAAATAGGAGTTCTCCAAAACTCATTTTCGTACTTTTAAGGT
The DNA here is from genome assembly GCF_040958095.1 of Procambarus clarkii. NCBI lineage: Eukaryota > Metazoa > Arthropoda > Malacostraca > Decapoda > Cambaridae > Procambarus > Procambarus clarkii. The sequence goes on along the minus strand of NC_091228.1, from coordinate 20,106,832 downwards.
GAAGAAAAGAAGTGATTTACTATAGAGTGTATTACACTTATTTGTATAATTTGCACGACGTTTCGAACCTCCATGGTTCATTCTCAAGTGAGCAGATCTTACAATACTAGTTGATTTTATACCCGCATTAGGTCAGGTGATAATACAATGAAGGTGAAAACATGGGGGATACATAAGGGATAAACATAGGGCTGCAGAAGGCTTATTGGCCCATTCGAGGCATCTCCTATCTAAACACAAAGATTAATCCAGTGTAATTGGCCTGTTATGTTGGACATTGTCTTCTGTGTTGGCATCGATATGTTCTTGTCTTGTCCTTACTCTCATGGTGGGTAGAGTAAATTGTTCCGTGATTTGGGTGTTCATGGTAGGTCGCTCTATTCTTATGTGAATTGCCTCAAGAATTTGTAATCTTCTTGAATCTTGGGTTTTGTCTATTATGCAAGTATTCTTGTTCAGCATTTCTCTTGTTAGAGTAATGTCATGGGCTTGTCTCATGGGATTCCTAGGGGCACCAGATTGAAGATGGCATGTCAAACACCTCGTCAGCTTGGTCGACGTCATACCTATGTACTTACATTGAAGGTTACATCCTTCGTGGGGGCAAGTGTACATGTATACAACGCTTGACTGCTGTAGAGGGTTCTCCGTCGGCTTCGGGCTGTTTTTGATAAGGAGTTCGGAAGTCTTCTTGGTTTTGTAGAATATTATCAGGTTTATGTTTTGGTTAGGAGTAGTGCTTTTTACTCCTTTACGGATTATTTCTTTCATTATTCTTTCCTCTTTTATATGTTCACTGTGCATGGTTGATTTGTAATATAATTTTATTGGGGGTGTTGTGGTTTCTGTTCTAGGTTCTGAATTATACCAACGGTCCAAGTGTCTTCTTATAGCAGCGTTTATTTCCGCGTTGCTATATCCGTTGTTCACCAATACCTGAGTTACTCTTTCAAACTCTCTACTCACGTTGCTCCATTCAGAGCAGTGGGTAAGCGCTCGACGAATATAAGCATTGAGAACACTGGCTTTGTATCTTTGGGGGCACTCACTTCTACCGTTCAGGCATAATCCTATGTTGGTGGGCTTGGTATATACGTTGGTGCTTAAAGAGGTTCCTGTTTTTGTTATTAGTACATCCAAGAATGGCAGACTGTTATTTTCACTATTTTCATGTGTAAATCGGAGTACTGACTCTCTCTCTAGGTGTCTTTTTAGGTCAAATAGTTCATCTGAGTCTTTTACTATTACGAATATGTCATCTACATAACGGCAGTATACAGTTGGTTTTTGTCTGCTACTGAAGACCCTATCTTCGATGGTTCCCATATAAAAATTAGCAAATAAAACTCCTAAGGGGGAGCCCATTGCTACTCCGTCTATTTGTAAATACATGTCTCCTTGTGGACTGATGAAAGGGGCTTCCTTTGTACATGCTTCGAGAAGACTTTTCAAGTGTGGCTCAGGTATGTCTAATTTGGGGGTGCTCTCGTCTCTGTATACTCTGTCCAGTATCATTCCTATGGTTGTGTCGACTGGGACGTTGGTAAAAAGGGATTCAACGTCCAGGGAAGCGATGATTCCATCGGGCTGGGTAGATTTGATCAATTCTAGGAAATCTGCTGATGATTGTAGACTAAACTTACTTGGAGTGTATGGAGTTAGGAGTTCATTGAGTTTCTTTGCCAGGTGATAAGTTGGGGTTGGTATTTGGCTGATTATAGGGCGTAGTGGGTTACCTGGTTTATGCGTCTTAACATTGCCGTAGGCATATCCTAAGCCATAGTCGCCTTGAAGTTTATTGAAATGCACACTACCTTTCTTTGCGTTGATTGCTGTAATTGTTTTGTTTACTTTCCGCTTAAGGTCTTCTACGGGGTTCCTCGTGATTCGTTGAAATTTGGAGTCGTCACTTAGGATGTCGCTAATTTTGTTCATGTATTCATGGGTAGGAATCAATACATATGCTGCTGTTTTGTCGGCTTTTCTTATTGTTACGTCTTTCAGATTTTTTAGTTGTTTCGCTGCTTCTTTGAGTCGTGGGGTTAAGATTGTAGATGAATATGTTCCTCGTTTTTTCCCTGCTTCTGCAAGTAGTTCAGCTTGAAGTGTGTCAGTGGTGATGACTTTTTTGTTGTCTTCTAGCTTATGGATATCAATCTGGTGCCCCTAGGAATCACATGAGACAAGCCCATGACATTACTCTAACAAGAGAAATGCTGAACAAGAATACTTGCATAATAGACAAAACCCAAGATTCAAGAAGATTACAAATTCTTGAGGCAATTCACATAAGAATAGAGCGACCTACCATGAACACCCAAATCACGGAACTATTTACTCTACCCACCATGAGAGTAAGGACAAGACAAGAACATATCGATGCCAACACAGAAGACAATGTCCAACATAACAGGCCAATTACACTGGATTAATCTTTGTGTTTAGATAGGAGATGCCTCGTATGGGCCAATAAGCCTTCTGCAGCCCCTATGTTTATCCCTTATGTATCCCCCCATGTTTTCACCTTCATTGTATTATCACCTGACCTAATGCGGGTATAAAATCAACTAGTATTGTAAGATCTGCTCACTTGAGAATGAACCATGGAGGTTCGAAACGTCGTGCAAATTATACAAATAAGTGTAATACACTCTATAGTAAATCACTTCTTTTCTTCACCTTAAAAGTACGAAAATGAGTTTTGGAGAACTCCTATTTCAATTAAGCCCTGATGCTAAGAAAATAGTTAGAGGGATAGAAGCCCTAAACCAGAAAATAATAAATACAGAATATGCGGTCATATTCAATGAAACATGTTTGAAAGAAAACCTGCTGCCAGTATACACCAATATAAACCCACATGACCCAGCAGTCCGCAATACAGAGTTTACCTATAGGTATAGGCAAGAGCTCATTCGGCATCAACTAAACAAGAAGAAGGAAGCCCTCCAAACCTTTATAGAGCAGGCGGAGCATCTGTTAAACAAATGGACCCAGTACGACATCCCTATCCAACTCAAGCAAACCATCAACAGTGAACTATTTAACCTGAAACAACAACATAAAACTCTTGTAGAAACAAAGACACTCCGTAAGTTAACATCCCTAAACGGTGGACAGCTAAAAATCCCTCGTCCTAAAGATGGCTACTTTAACCTGACTTCTTATGATCTTACCCAGGACCAACGAGACCTCTTAAATCTTGGTCTAAATTGTCAATTCTTATCCAAACCAAAGATGCATCAAAAACGCCTGGAAATCGAAATGCTTCTGGACGATATCCATAAGCTAGAAGACAACAAAAAAGTCATCACCACTGACACACTTCAAGCTGAACTACTTGCAGAAGCAGGGAAAAAACGAGGAACATATTCATCTACAATCTTAACCCCACGACTCAAAGAAGCAGCGAAACAACTAAAAAATCTGAAAGACGTAACAATAAGAAAAGCCGACAAAACAGCAGCATATGTATTGATTCCTACCCATGAATACATGAACAAAATTAGCGACATCCTAAGTGACGACTCCAAATTTCAACGAATCACGAGGAACCCCGTAGAAGACCTTAAGCGGAAAGTAAACAAAACAATTACAGCAATCAACGCAAAGAAAGGTAGTGTGCATTTCAATAAACTTCAAGGCGACTATGGCTTAGGATATGCCTACGGCAATGTTAAGACGCATAAACCAGGTAACCCACTACGCCCTATAATCAGCCAAATACCAACCCCAACTTATCACCTGGCAAAGAAACTCAATGAACTCCTAACTCCATACACTCCAAGTAAGTTTAGTCTACAATCATCAGCAGATTTCCTAGAATTGATCAAATCTACCCAGCCCGATGGAATCATCGCTTCCCTGGACGTTGAATCCCTTTTTACCAACGTCCCAGTCGACACAACCATAGGAATGATACTGGACAGAGTATACAGAGACGAGAGCACCCCCAAATTAGACATACCTGAGCCACACTTGAAAAGTCTTCTCGAAGCATGTACAAAGGAAGCCCCTTTCATCAGTCCACAAGGAGACATGTATTTACAAATAGACGGAGTAGCAATGGGCTCCCCCTTAGGAGTTTTATTTGCTAATTTTTATATGGGAACCATCGAAGATAGGGTCTTCAGTAGCAGACAAAAACCAACTGTATACTGCCGTTATGTAGATGACATATTCGTAATAGTAAAAGACTCAGATGAACTAATTGACCTAAAAAGACACCTAGAGAGAGAGTCAGTACTCCGATTTACACATGAAAATAGTGAAAATAACAGTCTGCCATTCTTGGATGTACTAATAACAAAAACAGGAACCTCTTTAAGCACCAACGTATATACCAAGCCCACCAACATAGGATTATGCCTGAACGGTAGAAGTGAGTGCCCCCAAAGATACAAAGCCAGTGTTCTCAATGCTTATATTCGTCGAGCGCTTACCCACTGCTCTGAATGGAGCAACGTGAGTAGAGAGTTTGAAAGAGTAACTCAGGTATTGGTGAACAACGGATATAGCAACGCGGAAATAAACGCTGCTATAAGAAGACACTTGGACCGTTGGTATAATTCAGAACCTAGAACAGAAACCACAACACCCCCAATAAAATTATATTACAAATCAACCATGCACAGTGAACATATAAAAGAGGAAAGAATAATGAAAGAAATAATCCGTAAAGGAGTAAAAAGCACTACTCCTAACCAAAACATAAACCTGATAATATTCTACAAAACCAAGAAGACTTCCGAACTCCTTATCAAAAACAGCCCGAAGCCGACGGAGAACCCTCTACAGCAGTCAAGCGTTGTATACATGTACACTTGCCCCCACGAAGGATGTAACCTTCAATGTAAGTACATAGGTATGACGTCGACCAAGCTGACGAGGCGTTTGACATGCCATCTTCAATCTGGTGCCCCTAGGAATCACATGAGACAAGCCCATGACATTACTCTAACAAGAGAAATGCTGAACAAGAATACTTGCATAATAGACAAAACCCAAGATTCAAGAAGATTACAAATTCTTGAGGCAATTCACATAAGAATAGAGCGACCTACCATGAACACCCAAATCACGGAACTATTTACTCTACCCACCATGAGAGTAAGGACAAGACAAGAACATATCGATGCCAACACAGAAGACAATGTCCAACATAACAGGCCAATTACACTGGATTAATCTTTGTGTTTAGATAGGAGATGCCTCGTATGGGCCAATAAGCCTTCTGCAGCCCCTATGTTTATCCCTTATGTATCCCCCCATGTTTTCACCTTCATTGTATTATCACCTGACCTAATGCGGGTATAAAATCAACTAGTATTGTAAGATCTGCTCACTTGAGAATGAACCATGGAGGTTCGAAACGTCGTGCAAATTATACAAATAAGTGTAATACACTCTATAGTAAATCACTTCTTTTCTTCACCTTAAAAGTACGAAAATGAGTTTTGGAGAACTCCTATTTCAATTAAGCCCTGATGCTAAGAAAATAGTTAGAGGGATAGAAGCCCTAAACCAGAAAATAATAAATACAGAATATGCGGTCATATTCAATGAAACATATATATATATATATATATATATATATATATATATATATATATGTCGTACCTAGTAGCCAGAACGCACTTCTCAGCCTACTATGCAAGGCCCGATTTGCCTAATAAGCCAAGTTTTCATGAATTAATTGTTTTTCGACTACCTAACCTACCTAACCTAACCTAACCTAACTTTTTCGGCTACCTAACCTAACCTAACCTATAAAGATAGGTTAGGTTAGGTTAGGTAGGGTTGGTTAGGTTCGGTCATATATCTACGTTAATTTTAACTTCAATAAAAAAAAATTGACCTCATTCATAATGAAATGGGTAGCTTTATCTTGTCATAAGAAAAAAATTGGAGAAAATATATTAATTCAGGAAAACTTGGCTTATTAGGCAAATCGGGCCTTGCATAGTAGGCTGAGAAGTGCGTTCTGGCTACTAGGTACGACATATATATATATATATATATATATATATATATATATATATATATATATATATGTCGTACCTAGTAGCCAGAACGCACTTCTCAGCCTACTATGCAAGGCCCAATTTGCCTAATAAGCCAAGTTTTCATGAATTAATTGTTTTTCGACTACCTAACCTACCTAACCTAACCTAACCTAACTTTTTCGGCTACCTAACCAAACCTAACCTATAAAGATAGGTTAGGTTAGGTTAGGTTCGGTCATATATCTACGTTAATTTTAACTCCAATAAAAAAAAAATTGACCTCATACATAATGAAATGGGTAGCTTTATCATTTCATAAGAAAAAAAATTGAAAAACTATATTAATTCAGGAAAACTTGGCTTATAAGGCAAATCGGGCCTTGAATAGTAGGCCAAAAAGTGAGTTCTGGCTACTAGGTACGACATATATATATATATATATATATATATATATATATATATATATATATATATATATATATATATATATATATATATATATATATATATGTAGGTAGTATATTTTGGTAGCAGTCTTTCCTGTAGACATATATTAATAAATATGACCGAAAAAGTAAGTTTAATAATTCTAACACGAATTTTCTCAATATTTCTTATGTTTCTTTTCACTGTCGCTAGTAATTGAAAAATCAATTCTCCAAAATTCCCTTTTATTTCTAGTCTGACACGACACTTGAACGCGTTTCATAATAACTTATTACATTTTCAAAGACTTTAGTTTACACACACACAACTATAACCTGCAAGCACTAAACAGAGTTCTACTATGCTATTATTTAAACAGCTGTCATCTTATATACCAGCATTTGGATAAGGTGATATGTTACAACAGTTTTGGATGAGTTGAACAAAACTTTCAACACAAGATAGAGCAAACTTTCAACACAAGACAGAACACAGGGCAATGGGTGTAAATTGGGTAATTAAAGGGAAAAAAGGGAGTTACTGCGAAGGGCCTATTGGCCCATATTTCTTGATGCTTCTATATTGGAGCGGAGTCTTGAAGTGGGTAGAATATAGTTGTGCATTAATTGGCTGTTGATTGCTGGTGTTGACTTCTTGATGTGTAGTGCCTCACAGATGTCAAGCCGCCTGCTATCGCTGTATCTATCGATGATTTCTGTGTTGTTTGCTTCTCTGGTGATGGTCTGGTTGTGGGAAGAGATTATATGTTCCTTAATGGAGCCCTGTTGCTTATGCATCATTAATCGCCTGGAAAGAGATGTTGTTGTCTTGCCTATATACTGAGTTCTTTGAGGCTTACAGTTAAAATTACCTACCATAAGTGAGAGAATTTTGTCTATTAGCACAGTTTTCGGCGTGAAGGCATTGAGTAGATCTAGACAACACATGAAGTTTCAAGCTAAACTTTCTAATATGCTACACTCACCTGAGGTCTATAGAAGAAGAACGAAATCTGATTATGTATATTGGTTCTACAAGGTAGCCAACTCCATCAAAATATTACATATGTACCCAACTCGACTAATGATTAATCAGCCAATTACTCCATGGGATAACTGGGATCTATCAGTTGATTTTTTATTTGCGCCCAAAAAAGATAGTGTGCACACTACATTATTAAAACAGTTAACACTGAAAAGCATCACTGAAAGTACTCAGAGTATGGGTAACGATGTTTATCAGTGCTATACCGACGGCTCTGTATAAGAAGGTGGACGATGTACCGGATGTGCATGTAACATATTTGAACAATCTTCTCTCGCACATACAGCAATGAAGCGCGTCAGTGACTGGGCAAGTACAACTCAAACCGAACTTGCAGGCATATACCTTGCCACTGAATTTTTAAAAGACAAAGGCAGTGGACTTATACAGTGTGACTCGCAGAGTGCACTCCTGGCATTGAACGCACATAGTAGTGACACCCAGAAAATAGTCAGTGATATTCGAATGAATGTTTTAGCTGCCAAAGAAAACAGATTTGAGATTAAATTCCTATGGATACCATCACATGTTGGCATCTCAAGGCATGACACTGTTGATATGCTTGCTAAGTCAGCCTGCAGAAAACCAGTGGTAGAAATTGATATGGGTGTTTCATTAGCAGTGACAAAGAGAATACTTAAACAAATATCTAATGAAAATCTCACCGACCTAACAAATTCTCAAAGACCTGAAAGTTGTAGCATTAAATATTATGATAGATATCGTGAGGAGACATTCACATATGGGACTAATAGAACATGAACCCGGCAATGTGATGTTATAGTGGCCAGAATACGCCTGGGATATAGACGTATCTGGCAGCTTTCTCAAAACCCAAATGTCGAGTACACAATGTGTCAACTTTGTGAAAGAGAAAACATGCACTCTCTTGAACATTATATTGTAGAATGTCCCATACTGACTGACTTTCGCCCTCCTGGGCTAAGGTGTGCTGAACTCTGTAGTTACTATATGAATACTGGAACACTTGATGATATATTGGACTTGTATCTAAAATTGACCATGTAATATATAAATCATACAATGTATATATATGATGTAACTATATAACCTGAGCTTGTAAAAGCACCTTCAGTGATTAAGTGCTTAATTGCACACTAGTTTCTTTATCAGCTACCTCACCCTGTCAGGGTAAATGAGACAAATGTATGTGGATGCATATGTGTGTGTGTATATATGTATGTGTATGTGTGTGTGTGTATGTATATGTATGGGTATAAAGCATATATGGAAGCTGATCAGAATTACATTTCACCTTTGTGAATGTACATTAATGACACTATGTAAAAGACACATCTAACACTTTATGTAGGGCATACGTAAATCTGTGTATCTATGTACTAACATATATAGGTTAGCTTAGCATTTTAAAAGCACCGAATCACCTTCTGTGGTTGAGTGTTCAATAAACCCTTGAACTATATGTTTAACACTTCTCTAACCCTGTCCATGGAGGACAGAAGAAAATGTATATATCCTGGTTAGCATTGTAAATGTCTGGCCACGTCTGTAGTAGAAAAAAAAAAAAAAAAAAAAGTCTCCTTGTGGGCATTTGAAGGCATAGACGACGTTGGTCTCTTTTAAAGCGTTCTGCTTTGTGTCTGGAGAGTTTCTCATGATTAGGTTGGCCGTTTTTTTGGTTTTATAGTAAATCGTCAATTGTATCTTCTGATTTTTGTCTGTAGAGATAACGTTCCTATTAACAATATCTTTCAGGACCCTTTCCTCCGTTTTATGAGCTGTGGAAAAGAAGTTCCTGTAAAATAGTCTAATAGGGGGTACAGGTGTTGTGTTAGTTGTCTCTTTACAGGTTGCATGGCGTTTCACCTTCCTTCTTATGATGTTTTCAACGAAACCATTGCTGACTAGGACCTTCCTTACCCTACAGAGTTCTTCATCGACTTGCTTCCATCCTGAGCTGTGGCTGAGAGCACGGTCGACATAAGTGTTAACAACACTCCTCTTGTACCTGTCTGGGCAGTCACTGTTGGCATTGAGGCACCTTCCTATGTTTGCTTCCTTAGTGTAGATTGCAGTGTGGAAACCTCCGCTCTTTTCCATGACTGTTACATCTAGAAAGGGCAGCTTCCCATCCTTCTCCATCTCGTAAGTGAAACGCAACACAGAATTCTGCTCAAATGCCTCCATCAGCTGCAGCAGACGTCTGGCATCAGGTACCTGCATAAAAGATATCATATCGGTTTTGTTGAAGATATCATAAAAAGAAAGGTGCAACGCTATGCAACTTCTGAAGAGTCCACCAAAACAACACTCTTCATCTAGTATATCAGGGCTCTTGGGCCACCAGCTGTGGGAGTGGGGCGCCTCATCTTGGGCCACCAGCTGTGGGAGTGGGGCGGCTTATCTTGGGCCACCAGCTGTGGGAGTGAGTGGGGCATCTCATCTTGGGCCACCAGCTGTGGGAGTGGGGCATCTCATTTTGGGCCACTAGCTGCTGGAGCAGGGCGTCTCATCTTGGGCCACCAGATGTGGGAGTGGGGCGGTTCATCTTGGGCCACCAGCTGTGGGAGCGGGTCGTGTCATTTTGGGCCACGAGCTGTGGGAGTGAGGCGTCTCATCTTGGGCCACCAGCTGTGGGAGCGGGGCGTCTCATCTTGAGCCATCAGCTGTGGGAGTGGGGCGTCTTATCTTAGGCCACCAGATGTGGTAGCGGGGCGTCTAATCTTGGGACACCAGCTGTGGGAGTGTGGCCTCTCATCTTGGGCCATCAGTTGTGGGAGAGGCGCGTCTCATCTTTGTCCACCAGCGTTGGGAGTGGGACGTCTCCTCTTGGTCCACCAGCTGTGGGAGTCGGGTGTCTCATCTTGGGCCATCAGCTGTGGGAGTGGGGCGTCTCATCTTGGGCCACCAGCTGTGGGAGTGGGGCGTCTCATCTTGGGCCACCAGCTGTGGGAGCAGGGCGTCTCATCTTGGGCCACTAGCTGTGGGAGTGGGGGCGTCTCATCTTGGGTCACCAGCTGTGGAAGTGGGGCGTCTCATCTTGGGCCACCAGCTGTGGGAGTGGGGCGTCTAATCTTAGGCCAACCAGCTGTGGGACTAGGGCGGCTCATTTGGGGCCACCAGCTGTGGGAGTGGGGCGTCTCATCTTGGGCTACCAGCTGTGGGAGCGGGGCGTCTCATCTTGGGCTACCAGCTGTGGAAGCGAGGCGTGTCATTTTGGGCCACCGGCTGTGGGGTGAGGCGTCTCATCTTGGGCCACCAGCTGTGGGAGTGGGGCGTCTCATCTTGGGCCATCAGTTGTGGGAGTGGGGCGTCTAATCTTGGGCCACCAGCTGTGGGAGTGGGGCGTCTCATCTTGGGCCACCAGCTGTGGGAGTGGGACGTCTCATCTTGGGCCACCAGCTGTGGGAGTGGGGCGTCTCATCTTGGGCCACCAGCTGTGGGAGTGGGGCGTCTCATCTTGGAGTAATCTTTCTAACAATGGGTCCTCTAACATTAGGATGGTGTTCCACATCCTGATGATTAGTGGCTGTATGTTCAGGAGTTCATGGAGTTCCTGAACTGTCTGATCATATGGTGGACGGTGTTTTGCTGCTCTCCTTAGTGCCTTATACCGCACTTCTTGTAGCTGTTGCATGTTATTTTTCTTTAAGGTGTGTAGTGGTACTGAGGAATATTCTAGATTCTATAATTGAATGGGGTTATGTTGTTCGGAGGGGAGGGGGTGCCTTAGGGATGGACCGGGAGGGGTACCTGAGGAAGGGACTGGGCGGGGTGCCTGTGGGAGAGACGAAAGGGGGGTGGGGATGATGGGGAAGCCAGGGGAAGTGGGGGGAAACATGTTTCCTCTGGACAAGGTGAGGGAGAAGAGGCAGCTCCCACAGTCACTTGCTCACCGGCTGCCAGCCAGCCTGGACGTCTCGTTGCCTGTTGCCATGGCGTCCTACCACTGTCCCCGCCTCCTCTGTGTCCTCGCTCTCACCGCAGCTCTCACTCACGGGTGAGTAAACTCTCCTTCAAACACCCTTAACGTTACTAGTTTATATTATTCACTTTATTTGATTTTGAAGAAACATTTGGAAAGTTTGTGTAATTAAGACAAATAGGAGGAGCTCCTATATTGTCCTCCCCATGTACCTGTCCTGTCAGTGACAGTGACAGTGGTAGGTGGGGCTCCTATATTGTTCTCCCCATGTTCCCGTCCTGTCAGTGGTAGTAACTGGTGTAGGTGGGGCTCCGGTATTGTTCCCCCATGTACCTGTCCTGTCAGTGACAGTGACAGTGGTAGGTGGGGCTCCTATATTGTTCTCCCCATGTTCCCGTCCTGTCAATGGTAGTAACTGGTGTAGGTGGGGCTCCGGTATTGTTCCCCCATGTACCTGTCCTGTCAGTGACAGTGGTAGGCGGAGCTCCTATATTGTTCTCCCATGATAGTGGAACATAGTTCAGGAACTGAACTCCAATATCCATTTAACTAAGAACTGTTATCAGCAGACCTAGTATGGCCGTTCCTGTAGCGTAGTGGTCTTCGTCCTCGACTCAGTATCTGGGAATCTGTGGTTCGATCCCCATACGAAGCAGAAATGGTTGGGCACCTGTTTATGAAGTATTAAATAGGTATTTAGGAGTTAAGTAACTGTTGTGGGCAGTCTGTAACGAGTCGAACCTTCCTGTCCAGGGCGCTACCACTGAGCCACTTGTTCTTAGTCAGTATTAATCCACTTTGTTTCCAAGTTCAATTTTTCCTCAAGTATCAATTGTTACTTGATATATATATGTATACATTATATGTATATATATCGTCATACGATATATATCTGTAGTTTAGATGTTTAAGTTTTGTCGGTAACTATTTGTAGTTCCAGCGAGTCAACTATTTATAAAGGTGCAATGTGACCATAGACAAAATAATATAATGTTGGAGAAAACTTGTGAGTTACATCAGTTGCGGGACGCATGTAAAACATTGTCATTCATAAACAAGATGTTTCGCGGCTGAACTAACGAGCAATTGGCCATTGTTTGTGGGTGGACGGCTCCTGGGGGTCCGTGCCGGTAAACAATGGCCCACGTGTGTCTTCACCCAGCTGGTACACCAGTCTGGAGATGAACACCTTCCCGCACCACCACCCACCAACCTCCAACTCTTCTCCAGCACCGACTCATCACATGGTTCATCACAAGACTCATCACATGATTCATCACAAGACTCATCACGTGATTCATCACGGGAATCATCACGTGATTAATCACGGGAATCATCACGTGATTACATCACGGGAATCATCACGTGATTAATCACGGGATTCATCACAAGACTCATCACATGATTTATCACGTGATTCAACACATTATTCATCACGGGATTCATCACATGATTCATCACAAGACTCATCACATGATTCATCACGGGATTCATCACAAGACTCATCACATGATTCATAACGAGAATCATCACGTAATTTATCACGGGACTCATCACGTGACTCATCATGTCATTCATCACAAGACTAATCGCGTGTTTCATTACTAGACTCATTACGTGATTCATCACAGTACTCAATGAGTGATTCATCATGAGAATCATCACATGATGCATCACAAGACTCATCATGTGATTCATCGCGAGACTCATCACATGCTTCATCACAAGAATCATCACGTGATTCATCATGAGACTCATTACGGGATTCATCACGTGAACCATCACAAGACTCATCACGTGATTTATCACGGGACTCATCACGTGATTCATCATGGAACTCATCACGTGATTCATCGCGAGACTCATCACGTGATTCATTACAAGACTCATCACAGTACTCATCGAGTGATTCAACATGAGACTCATCACGGGATTCATCATGGGACTCATTACGTGATTCATCATGGGAGTCATCACGTGAATCATCACAGGACTCATCACGTGATTTGTTACAAGACCCATCACATGATTCAGCACGGTACTCATCACTTGATTCATCACGTGAATCATAACGGGACTCATCACCGTGATTCGTCATGGAACTCGTCACGGGACTCATCATTGGACTGATCACGTGATTCATTACGTTATCTGTTCGAATCCCACGTGTGTAAATGCTTCACTCACGAAATATACAATTAATTGGCAACTAATTTTAAACAATTAAACTAACTAAACCTAATATAGCTTTAACTATACACAATTACAATTATATAACAACAAATGGTACTGAACGCCTCTGTATCTCCTCTGTACTGAGGAAGTACCTCCGGGAGTTTGTAACATCTGCTGATATAGATTTGACTAAATGTAAACTCTGTCAGCAGAATTATTTGCTTACTTTGCGTCATTATATAATGGAATGTGAAAAAATCGCGGAATTCAGAGATAACACCATCAATGGTGTCCAAGAAATGTGTAAGTACTTCATTCATAATGATGTGCTGCCAGAAATCCTACCGAAGTCCCCAAAGATTGCTTATTATAGATGCAGCCTGCACATTACTGTAAGGCTGCCGCCCAGTTGGGTGGGTGTGGAGCACATGACGGAAAAGCTGCCGCCCAGTTGGGTGGGTGTGGAGCACATGACTGTAGAGCTGCCGCCCAGTTGGGTGGGTGTGGAGCACATGACTGTAAAGCTGCCGCCCAGTTGGGTGGGTGTGGAGCACATGACGGAAAAGCTGCCGCCCAGTTGGGTGGGTGTGGAGCAGATGACTGTGACTCACCATAGATGTAAAGTGCCTTGTATAGTGACTGTTGTGAACCTCTTGTTGAATCACTTGTGACACAAAAGATTATATTTGTGTGAATTTGTGTAGGTGATTGTATATGTACGTGTATACATATATATATATATATATATATATATATATATATATATATATATATATATATATATATATATATATATATATATATATATATATATGTCGTACCTAGTAGCCAGAACTCACTTCTCAGCCTACTATTCAGGGCCTGATTTGCCTAATAAGCCAAGTTTTCCTGAATTAATATATTTACTATAATTTTTTTCTAATGAAATGATAAAGCAACCCTTTTCTCTATGTATGAGGTCAATTTTTTTTTATTGGAGTTAAAATTAACGTAGATATATGACCGAACCTAACCAACCCTACCTAACCTAACCTAACCTATATTTATAGGTAAGGTTAGGTTAGGTAGCCAAAAAAAGCTAGGTTAGGTTAGGTTAGGTAGGTTAGGTAGACGAAAAAACATTAATTCATGAAATCTTGGCATATTAGGCAAATCGGGCCTTGAATAGTAGGCTGAGAAGTGCGTTCTGGCTATTAGGTACGACATATATATATATATATATATATATATATGTTTCATTGAATATGACCGCATATTCTGTATTTATTATTTTCTGGTTTAGGGCTTCTATCCCTCTAACTATTTTCTTAGCATCAGGGCTTAATTGGAATAGGAGTTCTCCAAAACTCATTTTCGTACTTTTAAGGTGAAGAAAAGAAGTGATTTACTATAGAGTGTATTACACTTATTTGTATAATTTGCACGACGTTTCGAACCTCCATGGTTCATTCTCAAGTGAACAATCTTACAATACTAGTTGATTTTATACCCGCATTAGGTCAGGTGATAATACAATGAAGGTGAAAAACATGGGGGGATACATAAGGGATAAACATAGGGGCTGCAGAAGGCTTATTGGCCCATACGAGGCATCTCCTATCTAAACACAAAGATTAATCCAGTGTAATTGGCCAATTAAAATGCCAATTACACTGGATTAATCTTTGTGTTTAGATAGGAGATGCCTCGTATGGGCCAATAAGCCTTCTGCAGCCCCTATGTTTATCCCTTATGTATCCCCCCATGTTTTTCACCTTCATTGTATTATCACCTGACCTAATGCGGGTATAAAATCAACTAGTATTGTAAGATTGTTCACTTGAGAATGAACCATGGAGGTTCGAAACGTCGTGCAAATTATACAAATAAGTGTAATACACTCTATAGTAAATCACTTCTTTTCTTCACCTTAAAAGTACGAAAATGAGTTTTGGAGAACTCCTATTCCAATTAAGCCCTGATGCTAAGAAAATAGTTAGAGGGATAGAGGCCCTAAACCAGAAAATAATAAATACAGAATATGCGGTCATATTCAATGAAACATGTTTGAAAGAAAACCTGCTGCCAGTATACACCAATATATATATATATATATATATATATATATATATATATATATATATATATATATATATATATATATATATATATATATATATATATATATATATTTATAATCGATGTTCCCTTCGGGAATCTTAATTTTAAGATGAATAGGAAAACCAGGGATATACTGAACATCTTGTATCAGAATCTTTACTTTAAAAAACATAACGTTTCGAATACTTCTCGTATTCATCATCAGATCTAAAAGAAAAAACAGAAATCACAGTCAAATAGCTGGTAAACAAAGAACTCATACTGAATATAATTGCCTATCAAAGAAAGGAAAAGCTTAAAAAGCAAAACACTTAAGCGCACTTAAAGTGATCAATACAAATAAAACTTATTAACTGTCACATATATTAAAACTAATTTAAAATCCATTAAACTACAAGATGAAATTTATAACTACTAAAACAAACCATTCTATTAAACTTACGTGAAGTGATCAGAAGTGAAACTTGATACCTAACACATAGATACTAAACACTATAACAAATATTTATATAATGTCTACAAATCTACAAAAAATGTATGTAAAATACAAACAGAATAAACGACAATTATAAAGTACTAGCCAAATTCTTATAAAAAACTCAAATATTAAATAAAATTAAATACCAAAAAATGTATTATATATCCTACATAGAAGATTATATTAATGTACAATGTTAAGACTTGAAATAAGTAAGAAAGGGCATGGACATGGTAAACTAAACAAAATTAAACTACCAAAAATAAACTAAAAATCAAATTACAGGGCCTACTGTGCACTATACAGTGTACAATTGGACAGCTGAAAGGTTGCTATTTAACAGAGGCCGCAGTTCCTTTATATATAAGGATTCCATTACTCTCAAATCTGACTGGCCATTCATACAAGTGTCCAGAATTTTAAAATCAGATTCCAGCAGAGAATGATCAAACTCATAACAATGGTTTCTAATCTCCGAAAATGCTGGTTTAGACAATGGTAATCCAGTCCTAAAAGATAATCCCCGGTGCTCAAGTATCCTAATCTTAAAGTTCCGAATGGAACTCCCGACATATCCAGCATTACAGCTGGAACAATTATTCATATATACGACATTTGAGCACAAGGGGATAGGCACTTTATCTTTAAATTTAAAATAAGAGCCTATGGTATTTGTGTTGACAAAAATAAATCTAAAGTCTACTTGAGGATAACACTGCTGCAACAGTCTCCTCAAACGACTCCTTACAGAAAAGCTAATACTGCCATAAAATGGTAATTTAATATATTTAAGATCCCTTTCCACTGTAGTAATCCTACACGATGGATGAAACTTCTTATTTAAGAAATTCCTTATAAAAGTATAAACCATATGCACAGGATAACCATTATTGGAAAAAAAATTCACAAGAAAATTAATTTCCTGATCAAAGTTATTCCAATTAGAACATAAAACAAAGGCCCTATTCAGTAGAGTGTAAATAGCATTTTTCTTAAAAATATCAGGAACAAAGGAATTAAAATTTAAACCTAAACCAGTAAAGGTTGGTTTCCTAAAAACATTAGTGTTGAACCCATTGAGGTTATTCACTTTTACATCAAGAAACGACAATGAATTATTAACTTCACACTCTGCAGTAAACCGTATATTACTATGTTGTGCATTAAGATACTCTCTAAATTTCTCAATATGACATTGGTCCCTAAACAACAAAAAAGTGTCATCTACATATCTTCTGTACAAGACTGGTTTAAAGGCCGAAGGACAATTATCAAGCCAATTTATTTCGTGAAAACTCAAAAAAGCATTAGCCAGTGCAGGACCTAAAGGACCTATATTCCTTTGTTAGAAACCATTGATATCTGTGTAAGTCAATTATTTGCTGACACTAACTTAGTGTCTGGATTTTGTAGTAAAATATTCAGACGGCTGTTAGAAATAGCAGTTAAAGACTCCATCTTTATGTTTAATAATATTTATTATAAACAAATTGATGGAGTAGCAATGGGGTCTCCTTTAGGTCCTGCACTGGCTAATGCTTTTTTGAGTTTTCACGAAATAAATTGGCTTGATAATTGTCCTTCGGCCTTTAAACCAGTCTTGTACAGAAGATATGTAGATGACACTTTTTTGTTGTTTAGGGACCAATGTCATATTGAGAAATTTAGAGAGTATCTTAATGCACAACATAGTAATATACGGTTTACTGCAGAGTGTGAAGTTAATAATTCATTGTCGTTTCTTGATGTAAAAGTGAATAACCTCAATGGGTTCAACACTAATGTTTTTAGGAAACCAACCTTTACTGGTTTAGGTTTAAATTTTAATTCCTTTGTTCCTGATATTTTTAAGAAAAATGCTATTTACACTCTACTGAATAGGGCCTTTGTTTTATGTTCTAATTGGAATAACTTTGATCAGGAAATTAATTTTCTTGTGAATTTTTTTTCAAATAATGGTTATCCTGTGCATATGGTTTATACTTTTATAAGGAATTTCTTAAATAAGAAGTTTCATCCATCGTGTAGGATTACTACAGTGGAAAGGGATCTTAAATATATTAAATTACCATTTTATGGCAGTATTAGCTTTTCTGTAAGGAGTCGTTTGAGGAGACTGTTGCAGCAGTGTTATCCTCAAGCAGACTTTAGATTTATTTTTGTCAACACAAATACCATAGGCTCTTATTTTAAATTTAAAGATAAAGTGCCTATCCCCTTGTGCTCAAATGTCGTATATATGTATAATTGTTCCAGCTGTAATGCTGGATATGTCGGGAGTTCCATTCGGAACTTTAAGATTAGGATACTTGAGCACCGGGGATTATCTTTTAGGACTGGATTACCATTGTCTAAACCAGCATTTTCGGAGATTAGAAACCATTGTTATGAGTTTGATCATTCTCTGCTGGAATCTGATTTTAAAATTCTGGACACTTGTATGAATGGCCAGTCAGATTTGAGAGTAATGGAATCCTTATATATAAAGGAACTGCGGCCTCTGTTAAATAGCAACCTTTCAGCTGTCCAATTGTACACTGTATAGTGCACAGTAGGCCCTGTAATTTGATTTTTAGTTTATTTTTGGTAGTTTAATTTTGTTTAGTTTACCATGTCCTTGCCCTTTCTTACTTATTTCAAGTCTTAACATTGTACATTAATATAATCTTCTATGTAGGATATATAATACATTTTTTGGTATTTAATTTTATTTAATATTTGAGTTTTTTATAAGAATTTGGCTAGTACTTTATAATTGTCGTTTATTCTGTTTGTATTTTACATACATTTTTTGTAGATTTGTAGACATTATATAAATATTTGTTATAGTGTTTAGTATCTATGTGTTAGGTATCAAGTTTCACTTCTGATCACTTCACGTAAGTTTAATAGAATGGTTTGTTTAGTAGTTATAAATTTCATCTTGTAGTTTAATGGATTTTAAATTAGTTTTAATATATGTGACAGTTAATAAGTTTTATTTGTATTGATCACTTTAAGTGCGCTTAAGTGTTTTGCTTTTTAAGCTTTTCCTTTCTTTGATAGGCAATTATATTCAGTATGAGTTCTTTGTTTACCAGCTATTTGACTGTGATTTCTGTTTTTTCTTTTAGATCTGATGATGAATACGAGAAGTATTCGAAACGTTATGTTTTTTAAAGTAAAGATTCTGATACAAGATGTTCAGTATATCCCTGGTTTTCCTATTCATCTTAAAAATATATATATATATATATATATATATATATATATATATATATATATATATATATATATATATATATATATATATATATATAAATCTTGGGCATAGCATTTTATCAAATCACCTCATTCTTTGGGGCACACGTGAGGAACACAAATTGTGTTCCTCACGTGTGCCCCAAAGAATGAGGTGATTTGATAAAATGCTATGCCCAGGATTACTATCCGAGTGCCGGCGGGGAAGTGGTTCAAATAGCTTCGGCTATCACTTCCTTATGTCCGGTCATGATGGTCAAGCTGATTAAGGCGTCCCTTAATCAGCTTGACCATCAGTCCCTCAGAGTTCTTCAAAGAACTCTGTAGGGTAAGGCAGGTCCTAGTCAATAACGGCTTCTCCAATGGTTTCATCGAAGACATCATAAGAAGGAAAGTGAAAAGCCATGCAACCTCTGAAGAGACAACTAACACAACACCTATACCCCCTATTAGACTATTTTACAGGAACTTCTTTTCCACAGCTCATAAAACGGAGGAAAGGGTCCTGAAAGATATTGTTAATAGAAACGTTATCCCTACAGACAAAAATCAGAGGATACAACTGACGATTTACTTTAAAACCAGAAAAACGGCCAGCCTACTCATGAGAAACTCTCCAGACACAAAACAGAACGCTTTAAAAGAGACTAACGTCGTCTATGCCTTCAAATGCCCACTTGGGGACTGTAAGCTCCAAAAAACCCAGTATATAGGCAAGACAACAACATCTCTTTCTAGGCGTTTAACGATGCATAAGCAACAGGGCTCCATTAAGGAACATATAATCTCTTCCCATAACCAAACCATCGCCAGAGAAATCCTAGTAAACAACACAGAAATCATCGATAGATACAGCGATAGCAGGCGGCTTGACGTTTGCGAGGCACTACACATCAAGAAGTCAACACCAGCAATCAACAGCCAATTATTGCACAACTATATTCTACCCACCTCAAGACTCCGCTCCAATATAGAAGCATCAAGAAATATGGACCAATAGGCTTTTTATAAACACTTCTATTCAATACCCATTGTTTCTGTTCTGTCTTGTGTTGATACTTTTAATACCCTATTAATATCCCCCCCTGTTCTGTCTTGTGTTAATGCCACATCACCCTTCCCACCTCACTCAAATGTAGATATAATATCAGAGAGACGTAAGTTCTAATCAGTTGTGTATTTGTGAAGCCTTTGAAAATGTAATAAGTTTTACGAAACGCGCCCGTGTCGCGTCAGACTAGAAATAAAAATGAATTTTGGAGAAGTGATTTTTGATTTACCTCCAACAGTGAAGCGTAATGTACGAAAGATTGAGAAAATTCGTGTTAGAATTATTAATCTTACTTTTCGGTCATATTTAATAATATTATATATTATCTACTCATATATATATATATATATTATATATTATCCACTCATATCTACTTATTATGTTAATATACAAACTGCCAGATGCAACAGGTGAGGAATTCACTGAACAGATCCAAAAATAGAGAATATCCTTGATAACCTAGCAAACCCAGTACCAGATATTATCTTCCTTGGAGACTTCAATCCACCCAGTTTAAAATGGAGAATAGTAAATAATAACATTATAGCAGGAAATCAACCTAGAAATAACCAACCACAGGTCAGAGAACTACTGAGATTCTGTGACAAATTCTCGCTCAGTCAGCAGATTACAGAACCAACTTGGAACGAAAACACGCTGGACCTGATATTCACAAACAATGATGAGCTAATCAGACATATTACTGTCTCAGACACTACGTACTCGGACCACAAGCTCATTGAAGTGCAAACTAACATTAATAACGGTAGTAGGCCCAAGAGAAACAACAAGCGAGAAGGGTTATTCAATAAATTCAATTTTAATAATAAAAGGATAGACTGGGAGAAAATAAACAGGGAACTTACAAACATTCAATGGGAAAATGTTCTAAGAAATAAAAATCCTACACAAGGAATAGAAAAACTGACTTCTGAAGCATATGAAGTCTGTCTGAAACATGTTCCTGTGAGGAAAGCCAGAAAGAGGTCAAATGTAGAAAGAGAACGCAGACGACATTACGATAGAAGGAAGAAATTAACGGAAATGCTTAAGCAGACACGACTCTCCATACAAACAAGAAATAACTAAAAGAAGGAGATTGAAGAAATCGAATAGAGACTGAAGCATTCCTATCAAACAGAAGAAAGGCAACTAGAACAGAAAGCAATTCAAGAAATAAAGAAACACCCAATTATTTTTTCACATATGCTAAATCAAAAGCAAAAACCGCTGCTAGTATTGGACCTATTCGTATTAATGAAGGTTCATACACTGACGATGACAAAGAAATTAGTGAAATCCTAAAAAAACAGTATGCGGACATGTCTAGCACTCCGATATACAGCATGAAAGTGGAAGATTCTGACAATTTCTTTATGAGTGATATCCAAACACCTGTAAATATAACTGATATCAACACGAGTGTGGCATATTTTGAAAGAGAAATTAATAATAAGCCCATGCACTCAGCCCCGGGTCCAGACTCATGGAATTCAATATTTAAAAAGAAATGCAAAGTGCCAGTAGCACAGGCACTCAGTATAGTGTGGAGGAAGATGTTGGACATGGGAGACATACCAGATGCGCTGAAAGCAGGAGACATAGCACCTCTACACAAGGGAGGTAGCAAAGCATTGGCAAAGAATTATAGACCAGTTGCACTAACGTCCCACATAATAAGAGTATTTGAGAGAGTGATCAGGAGTCAGGTCACTAGATTCATGAAAACCAATGATCTCCACAATCCAGGCCAACACGGATTTAGAACAGGAAGATCATGCCTCTCACAGCTACTTGACAACTACGACAAAATCACTGAATCATTAGAAGAACAGAATGTAGATGTTGTATACGCAGAGTTTGCAAAGGCATTCGACAAATGTGACCATGGAGTGATTGCACACAAAATGAGGTCAATGAGTATAACTGATAAAGTAGGACGATACACAATACGATAAAGTAGGCTGGATACACAATTTCCTGTCGAACAGAACGCAAAGAGTAACAGTCAATCAAGTAAAATCGAGTCCGAGCGCAGTTAAAAGCTCTATACCTTAAGGTACAGTCCTTGCACCACTGCTATTCCTTATTCTCATATTAGATATAGACAAAAATACAAGTCACAGCTTCGTGTCATCCTTTGCACATGAGACAAAAATCAGCATGAAAATTACCTCTGCTTAAGACATTGAAAAACTACAAACAGACATTAACAATGTTTTCGATTGGGCAGCAGAAAATAACATGATGTTAAACGGTGATAAATGCCAGGTACTCAGATACGGCAAAAATGAGGATCTGAAACATAATACAGGGTACAAAACACAATCGAATCTGTCCATAGTAAGAAAACAGCATGTCAAGGATTTGGGAATAGGGATGTCCGACGACCTAACGTTTAGGGAGCATAACCAAGAAAGTATTGCGTCAGCCAGAAAAAATGATAGGATGGATTACGAGAACCTTTAAGTATAGAGATCCCATCACAATGGTTGTACTCTTCAAATAACTTGTGTTGTCCCGTCTTGAGTACTGCTCAGTACTCACTTCCCCCCTTCAGACTAGGAGAGATTGCTGAAATAGAGGGAATATAGAGAACATATACGGCATGCATAGATGAGGTAAAGCACCTAAATTATTGGCATCGTCTCAAAGCTCCCCAAATATACTCACTAGAAAGGAGACGAGAGAGATACCAAATAATATACACATGGAAAATACTGGGGGGACAGGTCCCAAATCTGCACAGTAAAATAACAACATACTGGAGTGAACAGTATGGAAGAAAATGCAGAATAGAACCAGTGAAGAGCAGAGGTGCCATAGGCACAATCAGAGAACACTGTATAAACATCAGAGGTCCACGGTTGTTCAACGTCCTCCCAGCGAGCATAAGAAATATTGCCGGAACAACCGTGGACATCTTCAAGAAAAAACTAGATTGTTTTCTTCAAGGAGTGCCGGACCAACCAGGCTGTGATGGGTATGTTGGTCTGCGGGCCATTCCAAGCAACAGCCTGGTTGACCAAATTCTCACAAGTCAAGCCAGGCCTCGGGCCGGGCATGAGGAGTAGAAGAACTCCAAGAACCCCATCAAGCAAGTATCAGGTGAGTGAACACACTGCCAACTGTGACAGCATTGGGCAGCACCACACATCCTCTGAGTGAACACACCACCATAGTGACAGTATTGGGCAGCGTCACTCATCCTGCGAGTGGACACACCAGCATAGTGACAGTATTGGGCAGCACCACACATCCTCTGAGTGGACACACCGCCATAGTGACATTATTGGGCAGCGCCACTCATCCTGTGAGTGGACACACCGCCATATTGACAGTATTGGGCAGCGTCACTCATCCTGTGAGTGGACACACCGCCATAGTGACAGTATTGGGCAGCGTCACTCATCCTGTGAGTGGACACACCATCATAGTGGCAGTATTTGGCAGCGCCACTCATCCTGTGAGTGCACTCCCCGCCATAGTGACGGTAATGGGCAACGCCACTCATTCTGTGAGTGGACATATTGCTGGAACAACCGTGGACATTTTCAAGAGGAAACTAGATTTATTCCTCCAAGGAGTGCCGGACCAACCGGGCTGTGGTGGGTATGTGGGCCTGCGGGCCGCTCCAAGCAACAGCCTGGTGGACCAAACTCTCACAAGTCGAGCCTGGCCTCGGGCCGGGCTTGGGGAGTAGAAGAACTCCCAGAACCCCATCAACCAGGTATCAACCAGGTATCAACCAGGACACTCCGCCATGGTGACAGTATTGGGCAGCGCCACTCATCCTGTGAGTGGACACACCATATAGCAGCATGTTCAACACTCCCCAAAAGGAAGAAAACCCGCTGGGTTGTTCCTCCTGTCACTTGTACCCAGACACAGCTGGGACTTGCTTAACTTTCTGAAGTCAACGGCTCAACAAACAAAAAGATTAACATCTGTCAACCCCTAAAATCTTACGTTATCATGCGGGTGCAAAATGCGGGAATCTTTTAAGAACAGTATCAATATATGACAAATAGTGTTTTCCTAACCTGATTTTCCTGAAAGATGAGAGTAGTAAAGACCTGGTGAAGCAGACCTTTAGCTGGGACCCGGGGGAAGGAAGAGGCAGGAGACCAAGACTGGCGTGGCCTTGGAGGGAGTGACTGGGCATTCCTCGCGGCGCCTGGTCCACACTCGCCAACCCACCCATGGTACACCACCCCACCCGTGGGTACACCACCAGCTGTGGAAGCGGGGCGTCTCATCTTGGGCCACCAGCTGTGGAAGCGGGGCGTTTCATCTTGGGCCACCAGCTGTGGAAGCGGGGCGTCTCATCTTGGGCCATCAGCTGTGGGAGTGGGGCGTCTCATCTTGGGCCACCAGTTGTGGGAGCGGGGCGTCTCATCTTGGGCTACCAGCTGTGGAAGCGGGGCGTCTCATCTTGGGCCATCAGCTGTGGGAGTGGGGCGTCTCATCTTGGGTCACCAGCTGTGGGAGTGGGGCGTCTCATCTTGGGCCACCAGCTGTGGAAGCGGGGCGTCTCATCTTGGGTCACCAGCTGTGGGAGCGGGGCGTCTCATCTTGGGCCACCAGCTGTGGGAGCGGGGCGTCTCATCTTGGGCCACCAGCTATGGGAGCGGGGCGTCTCATCTTGGGCCATCAGCTGTGGGAGTGGGGCGTCTCATCTTGGGCTACCAGCTGTGGAAGTGGGGCGTCTCATCTTGGGCCACCAGCTGTGGGAGTGGGGCGTCTAATCTTGGGCCACCAGCTGTGGGAGTGGGGCGTCTCATCTTGGGCCACCAGCTGTGGGAGTTGGGCGTCTCATCTTGGGCCACCAGCTGTGGGAGTGGGGCGTCTCATCTTGGGCCACCAGCTGTGGGAGTGGAGCGTATCATCTTGGGCCAGCAGCTGTGGGAGTGGGGCGTCCCATCTTTGGCCACCAGCTGTGTGTGCGGGGCGTCTCATCTTGGGCCATCAGCTGTGGGAGTGGAGTGTCTCATCTTGGGCCACCAGCTATTGGAGGCGGGCGTCTCATCTTGGGCCACCAGCTGTGGGAGTGGGGCGTCTAATCTTTGGCCACCAGCTGTGGGAGTGGGGCGTCTCATCTTGGGCACCAGCTGTGCGAGTGGGGCGTCTCATCTTTAGCCATCTACTGGGAGAGCGGGGCGTCTCATCTTGGGCCACCGGCTTTTTCTTTATTTGTGCCTTGAAAAGCATTATCCTTAATTACAGTGTATGCTGCACCAGCCCTGCCATTGACAGGATTAGATGACCCATCAGTGTAGATTTGATTTAGCTCATTTCCGGCTTTATAAATTTCCTCGAGATAATTGTGCCTCATTTCTTGTGCTATCATGTTGGATTTTTTCGTTGCCATTTCATTGATGATAATCCTGCAAGAGTCATCTTTCCAGGGAGGTAACCTCTCTACAGGCATGAGCTCAAACAGGTGAAGTTCTTCGTGGTAGCAGACTGATCTGTGATGTTATTTTTTGCTTCTCCTGTTTCCTCCTGTTAGCAGCACAGAACTCATTTTTTTTCTTAGCAATATCATTGTAATAGGGATCTCTGGCTATCTTAATTGCAAGCGTAACATTCAGTTCCTTAATTCTGCTTTTAACACTGGGGAGGGACAACTCCTCTCATAGATTAGACGTTTTGGCAGTTCTTGGAACTCCAAGAATGATTGTCATGGCTTCATTTTGTATGTTTTCGAGCCTTTTCATATCGTTTTGGCAGTAGGTGCACAAAACTTATGCGGCATAGTCTATGACGGAGCGCACATAAGCTGTTTACATCATTTTAAGCACGGCAATAGAGGCTCCATGTCCCATCCAGGTCTTAGCTTTCAGTGTCCTAAGTCGACTTTAGCATGTTCTTATGAGTTGGTTGAGCCCCTCTTTTTTACCCTTGTTAAAGCCGACAGTGACGCCAAGGTACCGATAGTGGTCAACCCATTCAAGTGTTACACCATTAATTTGAAGTTCTGCATTTTCTTCCCGCTTGTGATGAGAGTTTTCCTTTGCCTTGTTTACGGAGAGTGAAACCGAGATCAACACATTTCCTGTAAAGGAGTTCAACGGACTGTTTAATTTTTCCCAAGGTGTACATCATCTGCATATCCCAATTGCTTTGGTCCTTCCGAAAAATCTATATTTGCAATGGTGTTCATAAGTACATTGAATAGTGTGGGCTTAAGACCCCGTCTTGGGGGGTTCCGAGTTCCATACTCATTGTTCTTGAGACTGCTCCATTGAAGCAAACCTTGGCTTTCCTCCCTGTGAGGTAGTCTTCAACCCATTTCGTGAGTCTTCCCTTGACACCCATGCATGCAAGCTCGTCCAGGATCGCAGTCCCTTATTCTTTGTCGAAAGCTCCTTCGATGTCAACAAATACAGAGTATTTGTATTTACAGCTACACTGCCATAATTATTTACTAATCTCACAGCTAGGTACAAAGTATCTAGCTGTGTCATTAGCCAAATAATTAACTATACAGTTTGCTATGCTCCGTCCTTTATTAACAAATCCATTGATTCCCTACCCTTGTCTGCCTATTTTGTGCAACAGTCGGTTTAGGATGATCCTTTCAAGAATCTTGTAAGTGCATGACATGTGACTGATAGATCTGTAATTACCAGGGTCATGACACTGAGAGGTAAACACTGAGGTATACACTGTGAGGTATACACCGTGAGGTAAACACTGTGAGGTATACACTGTGAGGTATACACTGTGAGGTATACACTGAGGTAAACACTGTGAGGTAAACACTGTGAGATATACACTGAGGTAAACACTGAGGTAAACACTGAGGTAAACACTGTGAGGTATACACTGTGAGGTATACACTGTGAGGTATACACTGAGGTAAACACTGTGAGGTAAACATTGTGAGGTAAACCATGAGGTATACACTGTGAGGTATACACTGAGGTAAACACTGTGAGATATACACTGAAGTAAACACTGTGAGATATACACTGAGGTAAACACTGTGAGGTATACACTGTGAGGTAAACACTGTGAGGTATACACTGTGAGGTAAACTATGAGGTATACACTGTGAGGTATACACTGAGGTAACCACTGTGAGGTAAACACTGTGAGATATACACTGAGGTAAACACTGTGAGATATACACTGAGGTAAACACTGTGAGGTAAACACTATGAGGTATACACTGTGAGGAATACACTGAGGTAAACACTGTGAGGTAAACACTGTGAGGTATACACTGAGGTAAACACTGTGAGGTAAACACTGTGAGGTATACACTGTGAGGTATACACTGTGAGGTATACACTGAGGTAAACACTGAGGTAAACACTGTGAGGTAAACACTGTGAGGTAAACACTGTGAGGTAAACACTGTGAGGTAAACACTGTGAGGTATACACTGTGAGGTAAACACTGTGAGGTATACACTGAGGTAAACACTGTGAGGTATACACTGTGAGGTAAACACTGTGAGGTATACACTGAGGTAAACACTGTGAGGTATACACTGTGGTAAACACTGTGAGGTAAACACTGTGAGGTAAACAATGTGAGGTATACACTGTGAGGTATACACTGAGGTAAACACTGTGAGGTAAACACTGTGAGGTATACACTGTGAGGTAAACACTGTGAGGTAAACACTGTGAGGTAAACACTGCGAGGTAAACACTGTGAGATATACACTGTGAGGTAAACACTGTGAGGTAAACACTGTGAGGTAAACACTGCGGTAAACACTGTGAGGTAAACACTGTGAGGTAAACACTGCGGTAAACACCGCCGTGAGGTAAACACTGTGAGGTAAACACTCTGAGGTAAACACTGTGAGGTAAACACTGTGAGGTATACACTGTGAGGTAAACTGTGAGGTAAACACTGTGAGGTAAACACTCTGAGGTAACACTGTGGTATACACTGAGGTAAATTCTGAGGTAAACACTGTGAGGTAAACACTGTGCGGTAAACACTGTGAGGTAAACACTGTGAGATAAACAATGTGCGGTAAACACTGTGAGGTGTACACAGTGAGGTGAACACTGTGAGGTAAACACTGAGGTAAACACTGTTAGGTGTACACAGTGAGGTAAACACTGTGAGGTAAACACTGTGAGGTAAACACTGTGAGATAAACACTGTGAGGTAAACACTGTGCGGTAAACACTGCGAGGTATACACTGTGAGGTAAACACTGCAGTAAACACTGTGAGGTAAACACTGTGAGGTAAACTGTGAGGTAAACACTGTGAGGTAACACTGTGAGGTAAACACTGTGAGGTAACACTGTGAGGTGTAGTGAGGTAAACACTGAGGTATACACTGTGAGGTAAACACTGTGAGGTAAACACTGTGTGGTATACACTGTGAGGTAACACTGTGAGGTAAACACTGTGAGGTATACACTGTGAGGTAAACACTGTGAGGTAAACACTGAGGTAAACACTGTGAGGTAAACACTGTGAGGTAACACTGTGAGGTAAACACTGTGAGGTAAACACTGTGAGGTAAACACTGTGAGGTAACACTGTGAGGTAAACACTGTGAGGTAACACTGTGAGGTAAACACTGTGAGGTAAACTCTGAGGTAAACACTGAGGTATACACTGAGGTAAACACTGTGAGGTAAACACGGTGAGGTATACACTGTGAGGTAAACACTGTGAGGTAAACACTGTGAGGTAAACACTGTGAGGTAAACACTGTGAGGTATACACTGTGAGGTAAACACTGTGAGGTAAACACTGTGAGGTAAACACTGCGGTAAACACTGTGAGGTAAACACTGTGAGGTAAACACTGCGGTAAACACCGCCGTGAGGTAAACACTGTGAGGTAAACACTCTGAGGTAAACACTGTGAGGTAAACACTGTGAGGTATACACTGTGAGGTAAACTGTGAGGTAAACTGTGAGGTAAACACTGTGAGGTAACACTGTGAGGTAAACACTGTGAGGTAACACTGTGGTATACACTGAGGTAAATTCTGAGGTAAACACTGTGAGGTAAACACTGTGCGGTAAACACTGTGAGGTAAACACTGTGAGATAAACAATGTGCGGTAAACACTGTGAGGTGTACACAGTGAGGTAAACACTGTGAGGTAAACACTGAGGTAAACACTGTTAGGTGTACACAGTGAGGTAAACACTGTGAGGTAAACACTGTGAGGTAAACACTGTGAGATAAACACTGTGAGGTAAACACTGTGCGGTAAACACTGCGAGGTATACACTGTGAGGTAAACACTGCGGTAAACACTGTGAGGTAAACACTGTGAGGTAAACTGTGAGGTAAACACTGTGAGTGTAACACTGTGAGGTAAACACTGTGAGGTAACACTGTGAGGTGTAGTGAGGTAAACACTGAGGTATACACTCTGAGGTAAACACTGTGAGGTAAACACTGTGTGGTATACACTGTGAGGTAAAACTGTGAGGTAAACACTGTGAGGTATACACTGTGAGGTAAACACTGTGAGGTAAACACTGAGGTAAACACTGTGAGGTAAACACTGTGAGGTAAACACTGTGAGGTAAACACTGTGAGGTAAACACTGTGATGTAAACACTGTGAGGTAACACTGTGAGGTGAACACTGTGAGGTAACACTGTGAGGTAAACACTGTGAGGTAAACTCTGAGGTAAACACTGAGGTATACACTGAGGTAAACACTGTGAGGTAAACACTGTGAGGTATACACTGTGTGGTAAACACTGTGAGGTAAACACTGTGAGGTAAACACTGTGAGGTAAACACTGAGGTAAACACTGTGAGGCAAACACTGTGAGGTAAACACTGTGAGGTATACACTGTGAGGTAAACACTGTGAGGTAAACACTGAGGTAAACACTGTGAGGTAAACACTGTGAGGTATACACTGTGCAGTAAACACTGTGAGGTAAACACTGTGAGGTAAACACTGTGAGGTATACACTGTGAGGTAAACACTGTGAGGTAAACACTGAGGTAAACACTGTGATGTATACACTGTGCAGTAAACACTGTGAGGTAAACACTGTGAGGTAAACACTGAGGTAAACACTGTGAGGTAAACACTGTGAGGTATACACTGTGAGGTATACACTGTGAGGTAAACACTGTGAGGTATACTCTGTGAGGTAAACACTGTAAGGTAAAGACTGTGAGGTAAACACTGTGAGGTAAACACTGAAGTAAACACTGTGAGGTAAACACTGTGAGGTAAACACTGTAAGGTATACACTGTGAGGTAAACACTGTGAGGTAAACACTGTGAGGTAAACACTGTGAGGTAAACACTGAGGTAAACACTGTGAGGTAAACACTGTGAGGTAAACACTGTGAGGTAAACACAGTGAGGTAAACACTGTGAGGTAAACACTGTGAGGTAAACACTGTAAGGTATACACTGTGAGGTAAACACTGTGAGGTGAACACTGTGAGGTAAACACTGAGGTAAACACTCTGAGGTAAACACTGTGAGGTAAACACTGTGAGGTATACACTGTGAGGTAAACACTGAAGTAAACACTGTGAGGTAAACACTGAGGTAAACACACACGGGATGAATGGGTGCAGCAGCCCCGGACTTCCGGCCTCCGTGTGCTGGTGTAGGTGGCGGGGAGAGTTGGGGTCGTACTACTAATACTACGTATTACATGACATTTTCGGATGTGTGAGTTGAGTTTGGACTCTCAACTTGTGGATATGTCGATGTTCAAGATGTCAAGGAACTGTTTATTTTGTGGTGTATTAAGGATGACAACACTGAGAGGACATGATGCAGCAGGAGTGAGTGCACGGATGGTGTCTCGACAGTGCTCGCAGCTCCATCTGGAGACTTGACACTTGTCAACCATGAAAATCCTTCACTGGGTGGGATACTCGCCATGATTCACGGGAGTGTTGGAGCACCCAGCACATCACCAGCACGGATGGTCAACACTCTGGTGCTCACTCTCAATAGGCATCGTGCTCCCTCCGTTGGGTGATCTTAGTGAAGTTCTTCTTTAACAATCTTAGAGATGAGGTGGCAACCCAATGCCACCAACATTATGAAGTCACTGCAGAAGATGTCATCATCTTAGTGGTCAAGGCAGAGACCACAAAGCTCCTTAACTACCTTGTTAAGCAGTTCCAGTGATGCTTCACACACAAGCACCAGTTAAATTACCCAGACCTTGACTAGGGATGTAATTTTATTTTACTTTATTAAATAATATACAATATAAAGATCATATTTACATCAATTTAGAAGGGAAAATGCGACATTTATATAGAGTTTGTATAATTCTCAGTAAACCAGTTTTTCATATCATCACAGAGCATGAGCCGTAAACCCCAGATGTAATAGTTGATCCTTCCTAGCAATACCTTCACTACTTTGCCCACTAAGTAACCCTCCAGCCTGCCTATCCACTGAGTAACCCTCCCGCCTGCCTATCCACTGAGTAACCCTCCAGCCTGCCTATCCACTGAGTAACCCTCCAGCCTGCCTATCCACTGAGTAACCCTCCAGCCTGCCTATCCACTGACTAACCCTCCAGCCTGCCTATCAACTGAGTAACCCTCCTGGCTGCCTATCCACTGACTAACCCTCCAGCCTGCCTATCCACTGAGTAACCCTCCAGGCTGCCTATCCACTGAGTAACTCTCCAGCCTGCCTATCCACTGAGTAACCCTCCACCCTGCCTATCCACGAAGTAACCCTCCACCCTGCCTATCCACGAAGTAACTCTCCAGCCTGCCTATCCACTGAGTAACCCTCCACCCTGCCTATCCACGAAGTAACCCTCCACCCTGCCTATCCACGAAGTAAGTCTCCAGCCTGCGAATCCACTGAGTAACTCTCCAGCCTGCCTATACACACACACAAAGGGAAGTAATTAAATGCAAAATAGCTGACGTCAGCACATAGCTGTAGGAAACTTTTGGTGGCGTCCAAACGCAACACTTCAGCGAAAGATGAATTACAATTCCAGTGTGAAAGTTTTAGTTGAAGTAAGTTATTATGAGGCGGCCCAGCCGTGGAGAGTGGCACAGTTGTGGTTGTGAATGTGAGCCACTTACCCCGGGGTTGTTAGAGGCGGTATTCGTGTGGTAATTAACCTTGCTCTAACATATCTGAGAGTGGAACTTTCTTTCCTTCTGTCAATCAAGTCAAAAACTCTAAATGATTTTCAAGTTTGTTGTGTAGGAGGTAAGATGAGCCGTGCAGCAGGCGCCCCACAACAGCAGAGTTGTTCTCAGACACACGCTCCTCACAGCGTTGCGGATACCTCGTTATAATGACTCCCACGCAAGTCTCTCTCATGTGAAAAGGAAGCCTTTTGTTTTAATATATTTTGTAATTATTTTCCAAATCATAAATTTTTAAAACATTATCTGAGTATTTTTATTCACTAATAAAAATCATTAAAACATACTTCACTAACAAAGTAAACATGCGTGTATATACAGTCAAGCACCAAGTTACGAGGAATCTTAAATTTGTGAATAAAATGTATGATTTATGATTTATGGCAGGAGTGGGATTGTCCAGGAGAGGTTGGCAACCACTGTCATAATAATGTAATATTTACATGATGCAGACTCAAGCTACACAACTCATCCCTTGTAAACCCCAAACAAATAATACTCGAGTCTGTGAAAATGGTGAGAGAGTTTGTTATCAGAGTTAATGTATCCAGAAAACACATTTCTTTCAGAGTAAAACTTTCAGAGTAGAACTTTCAGAGTAGAACTTTCAGAATAGAACTTTCAGAGTAGAACTTTCAGAATAGAACTTTTATAGTAGAACTTTCAGAGTAGAACTTTCAGAGTAAGTAATTATCAAAAGAAGGCACCAAACAACTTTCAGAGAAGAACTTTCAGTGTAGAACTTTCAGAGTAGAACTAGCATCGTTGAGAGTATTGGGCGGTGTTGCTATGGGGAGATACGCAGCGGCTGGGGCTGCCAAGTTTGGGTTCACTCCTATACTGCGTGCTGGAGGTCACTGGCAGGGTGCAAGCTGGTCGTGGCCAGGCCAGCGCCCTGCAGGTGTGCACGACACGCAACACCGCCCACGAGTTCTTGCCTTATTGCAATACTTCCAGGGAAGTTTTGTGTGTGAAAATGTTACTGTTATTGCCATATTTGGGCAGTGTGGAGTACCTTATTGTTGAGGAATATATCGTTATGACTTATAATGTGCCTTTGCTCACAAAGGGTAATGGCCAGGATGGGGGGGGGGGGGGATATAACTACAGGGCCTAAAGAAGCAGCAGAATGGTTGAGGTTATCGTGGTCTGCGTGACTGACGGGTGAATAATGTGGCGGTAACGAGGATACCGCAGTAAGTCAGTGCGGTGATGTATCAGTTGAGACTTGAGGCAGAGATATGAAGGTCAAGGAGCACTTGTACACTAGTAAAAATACATGTGAAGATCATGGTGCACTTGTAAACTAATAAACAATATGGGAGTTCCACCGGGGCTCCGTGGAGTGTAGAGTGTGGCCTGCCCTCTCTGGTAGTTGGGGTTGTTTGCCGCTTTAGTCACCAGGGGGTGTGGGCGTCTCTGCCCTCCCTGCATTTGCTGCCTGGCTATGTGCTGACATGGCGAGTTTGCGATGGGAGGCCATCTTCCCCCTGTTGTGAGAGTGAACTCCGTGGGCCTTGAGTTCACTGGAGGTGCAGGATACCCAGAAGTCGAGACTGTTATGTGTGACATGCTCCGTGTCCCAGTGATTGCCATCTACGGTGTGGAGCTTGTAACTGCTCACCGGGTGATTCTCAAGTTCATGGGGGAGGAGGAATACCGTGACATTTTTTTCCGACGATACGAGGGATGTTCGTTGCCGATGCCGGGTGGTGCCGGCTCTGTGTCTATTACGGACCGTAGTGGGGCCCTGACGTATGTGAGTGTGCATGGGGCGCCCCTGGAGTTTCCAGAACACCTACTCCGACGTTACTTCCAGAGGTTTGGGGCTGTAGTCAGTGTGCGGGTGAACACGCTCTTCTCAGGGAAGTATGCAGGTTTGCGGACGAACATTTGTACCCTGAGGAGGTGCATGCGGTTGGATATTCCATCTTCTGTCTGGGTGATGGGATACTACGTCCGGGTGTACTATGCCCGGCAGCCCCGTACATGTTTTTGGTGTAGTCTGTTGGGGCATCAGGCTGCCAGGTGCACTTGGGCTACGGTTGCTTCCGTCAACTTGTTCCGGGAAGAGGATTTCCCACCGCTCCCTCAGGAGGAGGACTCCTGGGGTGAGGAGGTGAGCGTCCCGTTAGCTGATGCAGGTCCCCCCTGCGTCACCTGACATTCCTCTGGTTGTTGTGGACCCTACTCTGGGAGTTGCAGTGCCGTCGATTGATGTTCCTGCTCCTGTCTCTGTCCCCGCTACTCCCGTGGGGCTTCCTGGTGGTCATTGCGAGGCGTCGCCATCTTCCTCTCCCTCGTCTTCTGCTGCTGCGCCTGGCCCGCCTATATAGGCGAAGAAAACAAATCGCAGAGCAACTTGAGAGTCGTACCCTATCTCAAGAACGGTGAAGAAGGTTAGGTAAAGAAATAGAAACAATTGAACGGAAGCTACAAGAATCATACAAAACCCAGGAGAGGCAAAGAGAGCAAAAGGCCATCAGTGAAATAGAGAGAAATCCGAAATATTTTTTCTCCTATGCAAAATCAAGATAAAAAACCACATCTAGTATCGGGCCCCTGTGAAAGGGAGATGGAACTTTCACCGATGACAACAAAGAAATGAGCGAGCTACTGAGGAAGCAGTATGACTCTGTTTTCAGCGAGTCATTAAACGCACTAAAGATTGATAACCCAAATGAATTTTTCATGGATATGATACCAACATCAAATCATATATCAGACATCACCCTATCCCCACTGGATTTTGAAGAAGCCATAAACAGTATGCCTATGCACTCTGCACCAGGCCCAGATTCTTGAAACTCCATATTCATCAAGAACTGTAAAAAAACACTATCGCAGGCCCTCCACATTCTGTGGAGACAAAGCCTAGATACTGGCGTTATTCCTGATATACTAAAAACAGCAGAGATAGCACCACTTCATAAAGGAGGAAATAAGGCAGAGGCAAAAAATTACAGACCGATAGCACTAACATTGCACATCATAAAAAATTTTGAGAGAGTGTTAAGAAGTAAGATCACAAAATACATGGAATCACAGCATCTCCATAACCCCAGACAACATGGTTTCAGAACAGAGTGCTCTTGCCTGTTGCAGTTGCTGGACCACTATGATATGGCATTAGATGCTATGGAAGACAAACAAAACGCTGATGTAATTTACACAGATTTCGCAAAAGCTTTTGATAAATGTAACCATGGCGTTATTGCACATAAAATGCGTTGAAAAGGAATTACCGGAAAAATAGGCAGATGGATCTACAATTTCCTGACCAACAGAACCCAATGTGTAATAGTCAACAAAATAAAATCCAGCCCATCAACCGTGAAGAGCTCAGTCCCCCAGAGTACTGTGCTTGCTCCAGTACTTTTTCTCATCCTCATATCGGACATAGACAAGAACACAACCTATAGCACTGTATCATCCTTTGCAGATAACACTAGGATCTTCATGAGAGTAGGCAACATAGAGGACACGGCAAACCTCCAGTCAGATGTAGATCAGGTCTTTCTTTGGGCTACAGAAAATAATATAGCATTTAACGAAGATAAGTTCCAGCTCATGCGCTATGAAAAAATGAAAATATAAAAACGGAAACCTCGTACAAAACTCAGGCAAATCATAACATAGAACGAAAAGGCAATGTAAAGAATCTGGGTGTACTCATGTCAGAAGACCTTACCTTTAAAGAACACAATAAAGTAGCCGTCACAACTGCAAGAAAAATGACAGGTTGGATAACAAGAACTTTTCACACTAGAGATACTATACCGATGATGATACTTTTCAAAATGCTTGTGCTCTCTAGAGTGGAGTACTGCTGCACAATGACAGCCCCTTTCAAAGCTGGAGAAATTGCTGACCTGGAGAGCGTGCAGAGATCCTTTACTGCTAGAATCCACTCAGTAAAACATCTAAACTATTGGGACCGACTAAAGAGCCTAAATCTGTACTCCCTTGAGCGCAGGCGGGAGAGATACATAATAATTTACACGTGGAAAATATTAGAGGGGTTGGTCCCAAACCTGCACACAGAAATAACATCACATGAGACCAGAAGACATGGCAGGATGTGCAGAATACCCCCGTTGAAAAGCAGAGATGCAACAGGTACTCTGAGAGAGAACTCTATCAACATCAGAGGCCCGAGACTGTTCAACACGCTTCCGCTACACATAAGGGGCATAACTGGCAATCCCCCTCACAGTGTTCAAGAGAGAACTGGATAAGCACCTCCAAAGGATGCCTGATCAACTAGACTGTGACTCATACGTCAGGCTGCGAGCAGCCGCGTCCAACAGCCTGGTTGATCAGTCCAGCAACCAGGAGGCCTGGTCGACGACCGGGCCGCAGGGACGCTAAGCCCCGGAAGCACCTCAAGGTAACCTCAAGGTAAGGTAAGGCCCTGTGTCCTCGCCTCGTGTCTTGGCTGCGCTGGGTGCTGGGGTGGATACAGCACCTCATCCTGTGCCTGGCCTGGTTCCCCATGTGGTTGAGGATGCCGCCGTTCTACGACGAGCGTTGGTTCGCCCGACTTGTGTTGCGCGTGTCTCTGAGTCAGCCTCCGGGTCTGATGATGTGCAGCCGGAGCCTAAGCGTCTTTGTCGTTCTTCTGCTGGTTGGGCTGATGTTGGCGAGTTCGACGACTGTGGTTCTTCCGGCGACGGCAAGGTGGCTTCGATTGCATTGCAATCTATGGTGGTGGCGGAGGTGCATTTGCCTGTGGATGCCATGCCAGTGTTTTGGCCTCCCCTTCTGGTGAGGTGTTTGCGGATCCTGATTCGGGTGCGTCGCCTGTCTCAGATGGTACCGGTTCTTCGTGGGGGTTGGTTCCACCTGCTGAGGTTCGTGGTGAGCGTGATGACCTGGTCGTGGTGCTGAAAAAGGATGCTCGCTTTGGGGGGTCCGTGCCCCCTTCCTCATTCCCTGTTTCGTCGGCGGCGGTCTGGTCGCCTCTTCCTCTGAAGCCATCTCTTCTGTAGCTCCTGCGGTACCGGTGGAGGTGTTACCATCACGTCAACCGTCACCTTCTGTTCCTGTGCGTTTGGCGCCATGGCCATCTTGGCGGCCTACGTACTCTTCTTCGGTGTCTTCTGCTTCACAGGAGAGGGTGTTTCGTGCTCCCCTGCCTCGTTATGCGACTTGCGTCAGTGAGCTTCGGGAATGGCCGTTTCCGCCCGATTTGGTGATTCCTGAGTTTATGCAGGCCCCACAGCGGAAGGGGGATCGACTCTCTACTGACATGGAGTATTTGATTTGGGAGGCCTATAAGAAAAGGTTTCCTTGGGATGAGTTCCCTGAGAAGTATGCTCCTACCTCTGGGAGTTATATTTATGCCCCATGATTCCTTTGTTTGGCTGTATGTTGTGGGTTGTCTTCCATTTGTGTGCATGGTTGTGGGGTGCGGTTGTGTGTGTGTGTGGGTGGGGCGGGTTTGTTTTCCCGGTTCCTGCGTGCTCCGGTGTTTGTTATGTGTTATGTATTGCGATTATGTTTTGTGTATTGCGATTATGCTGTCCTTTTGTTTCTATTGTGTATTTGTAATTTCCTTTGGTGTTGTATTTGTTATCATTTTGTCTTGGTGCCTCTCCGTGTGTGGTTATGGTGCCGGTAGACTTGTTCTGTATAATTATGTTCTGGTGTTTGGGTTGTTGGGTGCTGGTTTTGGTACCGTGTGTTGTATTGTTGTCGTTTCTGTACTGTATTCCCCTGTCTTTGTATGTATTGTTGTTTTTGTGGTCAGCCCTTCAGGCCGGTGTTTTGTGGTTGAGTATCTTTGTTCTTTTGTACTTTTGTGAGTTTGTGCTTTGTCATTTTGTGTTTTGTGCTCTGTTTTGTTCTAGTTTGCTTGTATTGTTTTTATTGTATTTATTGCATTTCTTTGCATGCTTGCATGTAATAATAAAAAATAAAAATATATAAACAATACTTGTGAAGGTCAAGGTGCACTTGTACACTAGTAAACAATATATGTGAAGGTCAAGGTGCACTTGTACACTAGTAAACAATACATGTGAAGGTCAAGGTGCACTTGTACACTAGTAAACAATACATGTGAAGTTCATGGTGCACTTGTACACTAGTAAACAATACATGTGTAGGTCATGGTGCACTCGTACACTAGTACCACCTCCCCATCTGGCCCGTTGGCGCCGTGATGGGGCTTCGTGGTCGGCTGCCGGAGTGTGATGCTCTATGGGACAGTCCTCTGTCCTTTTGTGATCTTATGCTCCTGCTGCTGTCTTCTCCAATTGTGCCGGATCGCTGTTCCTTTTCCTTATGTTTCGTTTTTCTCCCCCCCTCTTCTCCTATCTGCTTGTCGTTTCCTGCCGACCTTTTGCTTGTTTTGGTTATTCTTTTGGACTTCTTCTATTTTGATGCCCAGGTGCTTGGGGAGGCATACTCTTGCACCCGTAGAACTGTAGTACCCAACGTCAAGAGTGAGGGGAACCTTATATTGTCAATCCTCCTTTCATCACTGAACCCGATCTCGACGGACTGACGGTTCTTAAACTGGCATTTGTGGGGCATATACTCACGACGCACCCCTAGGGGGCCCCGACATGATCAGCGATAGCTTCTTGTTGGTGGCCTGCCTCTAATTGTGGCTCCATGGTGGGTATGGGGTCACATTCGTGAATGAATATTTTTCTCTCCGTACCTATGTCTACTTCTGTTCCTCTTTTACCTTCTCAGGCTCGTGGGGTGGGTGACCAAGCCCCCGAGTCAGACTGTGTTAGAAGACCTGGCTCTGTAGCCCCCGCTGCATTGGGCCCCGATCTTGCTCCTCCTTTGATCCTTCTGACTACTTCCCTTGGCTCCCCTTTCTCCTCTGTGGTTGGGTCGAGACCCAAGCCTCAGTGGTGACCATCTCGTCCCCTGGCATGGCTCAGTCTCTAGTTGTGACTACTGCACCTTTTAACCCCTCCCTCTCTCTGGGGGTTCTCAATGCCATCCTTGACACGGCCGCACTCGTTCGATTCCTTCCCGTACTGATGGGTTTCAAGCCTTTTTTTTTTTTTTTTTTGAGATATATACAAGAGTTGTTACATTCTTGTACAGCCACTAGTACACGTAGCGTTTCGGGCAGGTCCCTGGAATACGATCCCCTGCCGTGAAGAATCGTTTTTTCATCAGAGTACACATTTTACTGTTGTGTTAAACAGAGGCTACAGTTAAGGAATTGCGCCCAGTAAATCCTCCCCGGCCAGGATACGAACCCATGACATAGCGTTCGCGGAACGCCAGGCGAGTGTCTTACCACTACACCACGGAGACTGTTTACTACACTACACCTTGTTTTGTCCCGCTTCATGGGCCAAATACTTTGATCTCCTCCCCCTTGATTCTGTTCCTCCTGACGATTTCTCCCTCCACAGGCACCTTGTTGATTCTGTAGATGCCTCTGTTACCTTCAACCCCACCCGTCTCAGTACGCGTGTCATTACTGCTCCTTCTCAGGATGTAGCCTCCCGCTTGGCCGCCTTGTCCTGCCTTGGCGAGACCTGTTGGCACTATTCTCCTTCCATCCCATGTTGCTACTGGTGTTCGGAATCTCCAGGACTGCCACGAAGATATTCGTCATATCCTTGATGGCCAGGGCCATTCTGTCCTCCAGGTGGACTCATTTACCCCCTCGTGGTCGTCGCCATCAACCTCTTCAGGTTGTGAAGATTACCTTTGATGGTAGGACCCTTCCGCCCTCTATCCTTTTTGCTGGGTCCAGGTGCTCCGTCCAGGAGTACATTCCCTCTCCTCGGCTCTGTAATAAGTGCTGGAGGTTTGGGCATGGTGCCCTCCGCAGCTCTGGTACTGTCTCTCTCTGTCCTTTGTGTGGGGGCGAAGATCACTCTAAGTTGGAGTGCACTTCTCCCCACGCTCGCTGCCTCAATTGCGGTGAGGCCCACCTTACCTTCTCCCGTGCGTGTATACATTACAAGCTTGAGGCAGCCATCCTCAACTTGAAGCACCAGGAGCGTTTGTCTTTTCCTGAGGCGAGGCGCCAAGCTCGCCAGCTCCCACCTTAAGCTAACGTCTCTTATGCTCGCTTGTTGTGCTCTTCCTCTCCTCGTCCTTCCCACCTTCCTCAGACTCGAAACCGTATCCAGGCCTTGGACCCTGACACGCCCACCGCCCCCTCCTCCTCTGTTCCTTTGAGTTTTGTCCCGAGGGGTCCTGCTCCTGGTCCTCTGTCTGGGGTTCCCCTTCTTTGTGCTTGGTCTGTCATGTCTCCTGTGTCTTCTTCCTCACCTCCCTCCGATCCTCCTTCCCATCCTTCTCCTCCGTCTATTGGCTCTCCACGCCACCTGTCAGTATGGGCTGATATCCATCGCTCTTCCAACGGCCGTCGTGTATGCTCTCGTTCTGGTTATCTTGTTGAGACGCTGGAATCGTTGTCCAATACGAAGTTGCTGGGACACCTGTCTCTTTGAGTCAGAAGTGTAAGTCTGGATCCTCTTCTTCCTCCTCCCCGGCGGGTAAAAGGCTTCGCTTTCTTCCTCGCCCCCAACTTCTGATTCTCTCGCTCCGTCTCCTCCTGTTTCGGTGGTTCCACCCCCTGTTCCAGCTATGGAGGTCTCTTTGGCCCAAGAGGTAGAATGCTTCCCTCTCAGTTGGTGCCCTTGCTGAGGTACATCCCCTGGTTTCTACCCCTCCTGCTGCTGTTCTTGACCCTCGGTTGTCCTCCCCTCTTCCTCCTCCAGACCCTACTCGTCAGCCCCTGGCCGGACGAGTAGGGTCCGAGTTCCTTCTAGCTCCCTTCCCTCCTTCTTTACTCAATTTACCCATGCCCCCTAACCCTGACTTCGCTGACCCTGACCCTGATCCTGCGCTTCTTTAACGTGCTGTGTTCCCTTTTCGCCTTTGTTTCATAATTGTTCTCTGTTACTGTCCTTTCTCTTCTCGTTGATGTCTATTCTTCAATGGAACGTTCGTGGTTATTTCGCCAATTTCCTTGAACTCCAGCTTCTGATTTTGCGGTTTTTGCACCTTTGTGTCTGTCTCCAAGGAGCCAATGCTTGGTGCTCGTCCTGGTCACTTTCGTGACTATTCCTTTCTCTCCCCCCACTTCCCAGCTGTTGCTGGGGCGCCTAACTCTTCTGCTCTCTTGATACGCATTAATGTTCCCTTTGTCCCCTTACTTTTTCCTTCGCCTCTTCATTGTTCTGCTGCTTGTATCTTTGTCAGGAAATAGTACACCGTTTGTTCCATTTATCTCCCCCCGAGTGTCCCACTTTCTCTTCCCGATCTGAAACACCTACTGGACTCCTTGCCGTAGCCTGTGCTCCTGCTAGGTGATCTCAATTGTCGTCATTCCCTTTGGGGTGATGTTCATCCTCTCTTCTTCTCTGTCTCTTCTGAATTCTGGTGAACCCATGCATTTGGACTCTCGGACTCGCACCCTTTCCTGTCTTGATCTTTCTCTTTGCTCTTCTTCTCTTTACTTAGATTTCACGTGGAAGGTTCTTGATGACCTCCATGGCAGTGACCATTTCCCCATCCTTGTTACCTTTTTCTCTTTTCACCCTCCCCTCTCCTTCCCTAGGTGGCAGTTTGTTAAGGCAGACTGGAACCTATTTACCCTCAGTGCTGCTCTCTCTGACCTCTTCCTTTTGCCTCTCCCTCCCTCTCTCCTCCTTTTTCATGACGCAGTCTTCGATGCTGCCCTCCTCTATATTCCTCGCTCTTCCTCTCAGGGACAATGGAAGAGCGTTCCCTGGTACTCACCTAGTTGTACTCACTAGGTGAGTACAACTAGATTCCTGAGCCTATTGGGCTCTATCATATCTACATTGGAAACTGTGTATGGAGTCAGCCTCCACCACAACACTACTTAATGCATTCCATTTGTTAACTACCCTGACGATGTAAAAATTCTTTCTAACGTCTCTGTGGCTCATCTGGGTACTAAGTTTCCACCTGTGTCCCCTTGTTCGTGTTCCACCCGCGCTAAAGAGTTTGTCTTTGTCCACCCTGACAATTCCCCTGAGAATTTTGTAGGTGGTTATCATGTCTCTTCTTACTCT
Source organism: Procambarus clarkii (assembly GCF_040958095.1). Taxonomy (NCBI): domain Eukaryota; kingdom Metazoa; phylum Arthropoda; class Malacostraca; order Decapoda; family Cambaridae; genus Procambarus; species Procambarus clarkii. The sequence continues at coordinate 20,064,262 of NC_091228.1, read as the reverse complement.
TCTGTTTTCCAGGGTTGTGAGGTTCAGCTCCCTTAGCCTTTCCTCATAACTCATCCCTCTCAGTTCTGGGACCAGTCTGGTGGCATTCCTCTGAATCTTCTCTAACTTCGTCTTGTGTTTAACTAGGTATGGACTCCAGGCTGGAGCTGCATACTCCAGGATTGGTCTTATATAAGTGGTATACAGGGTCCTGAACGATTTCTTACACAAGTTTCTAAAGGCAGTTCTTATATTGGCCAGTCTAGCATATGCCGCTGATGATATCCTTTTAATGTGGGCCTCTGGGGACAGGTTTGGTGTGATATCGACTCCCAGATCTTTCTCTCTATTTGACTCTTGTAGGATTTCACCTCCCAGATGGTACCTTGTGTTCAGCCTCCTGCTCCCTTCGCCTAATTTCATTACTTTACACTTTCCTGAGTTGAACTTTAGCAGCCATTTTCTAGACCATTCCTCCACTTTGTCTAGGTCGTCCTGTAGTCTCTGTCTATCTTCATCTGTTTTGATTCTTCTCATAATTTTTGCATCGTCAGCTAACATTGAGAGGAATGAGTGTATACCCTCTGGAAGGTCGTTTACATATACTAGAAACAGGATGAGTCTGAGTACAGAGCCCTGTGGGACTCCGCTGGTGACATCTCGCCACTCTGATGCCTCCCCCTTCACCGTTACTTACTGTTTCCTATTGCTTAGATACTCCCTTATCCACTGGAGCACCTTACCTTTTACTCCTGCCTGCTGCTCCAACTTTTGTAACAGCCTTTTGTGAGGTAGTGTCAAAGGCTTTCTGACAATCCAAGAAAATGCAGTCTGCCCACCTTTCTCTTTCCTGCCTAATTTGTGTTGCTTGGTCATAGAATTCTATTAGGACTGTGAGGCATGATTTACCATCTCTGAACCCATGCTGGTAGTGTGTTACAAAGCAGGTGGAATACAGACTGTGCTCGGGCTGTCTGCTGTAAGCGTGCAGCCTGGAAGAGACACCGCCGACGGCTAATTCTTTTCTTTTATTTCGGAAGGCGAGTGCGGTGGCCCGTAGGGCCATCCATACGACTAAACGTGAATGTTGGAGGTCTTATGTCTCCAATCATTACATCCGACATTCCTCTGCCACAGATCTGGAAGCGTATCCACAAGATAGCGGGTAAGTTCGTTCCCGATGTCTTACCAGTCCTTTACCTCCGTGGTACTCTTGTGGCAGACCCGTTGCAGGTCGCTACCGAACTGGGTTCCCACTTTTCTTCTGTTAGCTCTGGTTTTCATCTTCCCCAATCTTTCCTTCTTCGTAAACCTGTCCTTGAATCTCGTCCTTTAGATTTCTACACTCATCTTCCCCTTCCCTATAATGATCCCTTCTCTCTCTCTGAACTTCGGTCTGCCCTGGCCCTCTGCAGTTCTACGGCGGCGGGCTCCGATGGCATTCATTATGAGATGCTTTGCCATCTCCTTCTGTGCACAGTCATCGTCAGTCCCTGAGGACTGGCTCCATGCCATTTTCCTCCCTGTTCACAAACCAGGGTCTCTGAGAACTTTCCCTAAGGACTTTCGCCCTATTGCCCTCACAAGTTGTGTCTGCAAACTCTTTGAACGTATGATTAACGTTCGTCTGATGTGGTTCTTAAAACACCATCACCACCTCTCCCCTTCTCAATCTTGTTTCCGCATGTGCCGCAACACCACAGATGTCCTGGTGAACTTGGAGGTCTATATTCGTACTGCTTTTGCTGCGAAGACCTCCGTTGTTGCCGTTCTTTTTGACCTGGAAAAGGCTTACGACACCACATGGCGATATCATTTTCTATCCCAGCTTCATTCTTTTGGCCTTCGTGGTCATCTCTCTCCACAGCTTCCTTTCTCGTCGTTCCTTTCGGGTGAGGCTTGGTACCGCTCTCTTTGCCTCTTTTCAGCAATATGAAGGTGTGCCCAGAGTTGTGTTCTGAGCACTACTCTTTTTCTGGTTGCCCTCAATGGTCTTCTTTCTTCTCTTCCTTCAGGCGTCTTCTCCACTCTTTATGTTGACGCTCTTACCCTTTGCTGTCAGGGCGATGATTCATCTCTCCTTCAACGCCGGCTTCAACTTGCGATTGATGCCGTGTCATCTTGGGCCACCGATCATTGCTTCAGGTTGTCTACATCTAAGACTTGTGCAATGACTTTTACTTGGAAGCGTGTCGTTCTTTGTCGTTCTTTGTCGCTTTATGGTCACCCCATTGTGTACAAGGATTCCGCTAAGCTTTTTGATTTTTGTTTGTCTTAATCCCGCCATATTTCTTACCTCCGTGTTGAATGCTCTACCCTCCGAGGCCCTTACCCTTCTTCGGGTATTGTCCCATTCTTCTTGGGGAGCAGATAGGCACACTCTACTCGCTTTACATTCCTCTCGTCCTGTCTAAGCTCGATTATGGTTGCCCTGCTTACTCGTCTGCTTCTCCTACTCTTCACTGTTTTGATGCTTTGCACCATACTGGGTTGCGCCTCAGTTCTGGTGCCTTTCGTTCGACTCCCATCCTCAGCTAGTATGTTGACACTGGCTTCCTATCTCTCCAGGACCGCCATGATCGCTACTGTCTTCACTATCTTGCGTGGTCCTTGCAACATCCTTCCTCTCGCCTCTGTCGTCCTTTAACTTTAATCCCTCCTGCGGTTCCTGCTCCTCTTCCCCACCTCCCTCTTTCTGTTCGGTTATTTCACTTACAGGATTCTCTTTCAGTTCGTATTTCTAATATTGCTACTCGTGTTGTTCCTTCTTTGCTCCCGTGGAGAGTCCCCCTTCTGCAGTTTTGTACATCCTTAACCCGCATCACAAAAGCTTTTACCCCCCCTACGGTTCTAAAACGCCTTTTCCTTGAGCACTTTTCTTCTCACTCCCACTCCGTTTCCATCTTCACCGTGCAGACGGTGTAGGCTACTCTGATATTTTTCCTGATTGAACTTATATGTGTCGCTTACCTCCAGAGACTAGCATCTTCAAAGCGGACCTTTATGCTTCCATATATACTTTATACCCATACATATACACACACACACACATATACATACATATATACACACACTTGCATTCACATACATTTGTCTTATTTACTCAGACAGGGTGAGATAGCTGATAAAGAAACAGTGTGCAATTAAGCACTTAATCACTGAAGGTGATTAAGGTGCTTTTACAAGCTCAGGTTATATAGTTACATCACATACATACATTGTATAATTGATATATTACATGGTTAATCTTGGGTACAAGTCCAATATATCATCAAGTGTTCCAGTACTCATATAGTAATTACAAAATTCAGCATACCTCAGCCCAGGAGGGCGAAAGTCAGTCAATATGGGACATTCTACAATATAATGTTCAAGAGAGTGCATGTTTTTCTCTTTCACAAAGTTGACACATTGTGTACTCGACATTTAGGTTTTGAGAAAGCTGCCAGATACGTCTATATCCCAGGCGTATTCTGGCCACTATAACATCATATTTCCGGGTTCTTGTTCTATTAGTCCCATATGTGAATGTCTCCTCACGATATCTATCATAATATTTAATGCTACAACTTTCAGGTCTTTGTGAATTTGTTAGGTCAGTGAGATCTTCATTAGATATTTGTTTAAGTATTCTCTTTGTCACTGCTAATGAAACACCCATATCAATTTCTACCACTGGTTTTCTGCAGGCTGTCTTTGCAAGCATATCAACAGTGTCATGCCTTGAGATGCCAACATGTGATGGTATCCGTAGGAATTTAATCTCAAATCTGTTTTCTTTAGCAGCTAAAACATTCATTCGAATATCACTGACTATTTTCTGGGTGTCACTACTATGTGCGTTCAATGCCAAGAGTGCACTCTGCGAGTCACAGTATATAAGTCCACTGCCTTTCTCTTTTAAAAATTCAGTGGCAAGGTATATGCCTGCAAGTTCGGTTTGAGTTGTACTTGCCCAGTCATTGACGCGCTTCATTGCTGTATGTACGAGAGAAGATTGTTAAAAAATGTTACATGCACATCCGGTACATCGTCCACCTTCTTCTACAGAGCCGTCGGTATAGCACTGATACACATCGTTACCCATACTCTGAGTACTTTCAGTGATGCTTTTCAGTGTTAACTGTTTTAATAATGTAGTGTGCACAGTATCTTTCTTGGGCGCATTTACAAAATCAACTGATAGATCCCAGTTATCCCATGGAGTAATTGGTTGATTAATCATTAGTTGAGTTGGGTACATATTTAATATTTTGATGGAGTTGGCTACCTTGTAGAACCAATATACATAATCAGATTTCGTTCTTCTTCTATAGACCTCAGGTGAGTGCAGCATATTAGAAAGTTTAGTTTGAAACTTCATGTGTTGTCTAGATCTACTCAATACCTTCACGCCGAAAACTGTGCTAATAGACAAAATTCTCTCACTTATGGTAGGTAATTTTAACTCTGCTCTCATATTAACTATTCTCGTGGACTTTGGAGCCCCAAGGATGAGACGCATAGCTTCATTTTGCAAGGTTTCAAATTTCAGCTCTTTGTCAGTATACAGTGTGAGATGTAGAGCATTGTAGTCAATCACAGAGCGTATAAATGATACATAAAACATTCTAGCAAGTCTCACGTTAAGTCCATGATTGACACCAACAAGAACCCGCAAGGGCTTTAATCTCTCCCAAAGTCTCCTCTTGAGAGAAGAAAGGTACTCAGGGTCGTTAATGGGGACACCAAGGTATCTGTAAGACTCGCAGTTCTCAAGTGCTCGCCCATGTATATGATAATTGGCTGGTGGACTAACAGCTTGCCTTGCCCCCCACAGAGGCTACGTGGTCACCACGCCCAAGCAGTGGGTGGCAGGAACAACAGCCCAGCTGTGTGTGGTCGTGGACGACCCGTCAGCTCCAGCTGGGAAACTGACGGTAGCAGTCACCGCCTACGACTACCAGCAGCTGCCTGAGGAGCGGAACATTACCATCATTCCCCAGACCACTCTAGACATTCCAGCAGGTTAGTACACCACGACGGACACTGGAGACAATCACCCAAGTCACATTTTTAAGTTGACAAACATGTCCTCGTGACGGGGCGTCTAGTGGTCATTGTTAATAACTCTTTCACTGCGGACTGACGTCGACACGGGCCAGTAACCACCACCACTACTATTATGGACCAGTAACCTCCACCACCACTATTATGGACTAGTAACCACCACCACCACTATTATGGACCAGTAACCTCCACCACCACTATTATGGACTAGTAACCACCACCACCACTATTATAGACCAGTAACCACCACCACTACTATTATGGACCAGTAACCACCACCACCACTATTATGGACCAGTAACCACCGCCACTACTATTATGGACCAGTAACCACCACCACCACTATTATGGACCAGTAACCACCACCACCACTATTATGGACCAGTAACCTCCACCACCACTATTATGGACCAGTAACCACCACCACCACCACCACCACTATTATGGACCAGTAACCACCACCACTACTATTATGGACCAGTAACCACCACCACCACTATTATGGACCAGTAACCTCCACCACCACTATTATGGGCCAGTAACCACCACCACTATTATGGACCAGTAACCACCACCACTACTATTATGGACCAGTAACCACCACCACCACTATTATGGACCAGTAACCTCCACCACCACTATTATGGGCCATTAACCACCACCACTACTATTATGGACCAGTAACCACCACAACCACTATTATGGACCAGTAACCTCCACCACCACTATTATGGACCAGTAACCTCCACCACCACCATTATGGACCAGTAACCACCACCACCACTATTATGGACCAGTAACCACCACCACCATTATGGACCAGTATCCTCCACTACCACTATTATGGACCAGTAACCTCCACCACCACCATTATGGACCAGTAGCCTCCACCACCACTATTATGGACCAGTAACCTCCACCACCACCATTATGGACCAGTAACCACCACCACTACTATTGTGGACCAGTAACCACCACCACTACTATTATGGACCAGTAACCACCACCACCATTATGGACCAGTAACCACCACCACTACTATTATGGACCAGTAACCACCACCACTACTATTATGGACCAGTAACCACCACCACTACTATTATGGACCAGTAACCACCACCACTACTATTATGGACCAGTAACCACCACCACCATTATAGGCCAGTAACCTCCACCACCACTATTATGGACCAGTAACCATCACCACCATTATGGACCAGTAACCTCCACCACCACTATTATGGACCAGTAACCTCCACCACCACCATTATGGACCAGTAGCCTCCACCACCACCATTATGGACCAGTATACACCGCCACCCATTATTATGAACCATTAACCACCACAGCCACAACGACAATCTATGCTTGAAACAATCAAGGGACAATACGTCTGTTATGTTTCCCGGCAATTGGTTCCACAAATCGACACCTTGTTGTTGATTAAATGTTTTATACGCTTTATTCCCATATCAAGAATACAAAGTTTAAACACAAAAAATTTATATATATATATATATATATATATATATATATATATATATATATATATATATATATATATATATATATATATATATAACCCATATGTAACTCCTTTTTTTGTAACAAAGTTCAAATAAAGTAAATATATATGTAAATAAATATGTAACCCATATGTAACTCCTTTTTTGTAACAAAGTTCAAATAAAGTAAATATATATGTGTACATACAAAAGAATGGGGGTGGTAGGAGAAGATAATATTAGTGTTCAGTGAGAAACCACAAGGTCTCCTCTGAATACTTTTTATTTTCTTCTCCGAGGCTATGGGTCCCCACATTGGCACCAGAGGTGGTACCCTCACAAACTTTTCTATATATATATATATATATATATATATATATATATATATATATATATATATATATATATATATATATATATGTCATACCTAGTAGCCAGAACTCACTTTTTGGCCTACTATGCAAGGCCCGATTTGCCTAATAAGCCAAGTTTTCCTGAATTAATATATTTTTTCTAATGTTTTTTCTTATGAAATGATAAAGCTACCCATTTCATTATGTATGAGGTCAATTTTTTTTATTGGAGTTAAAATTAACGTAGATATATGACCGAACCTAACCAACCCTACCTAACCTAACCAACCCTACCTAACCTAACCTAACCTATCTTTATAGGTTAGGTTAGGTTAGGTAGCCGAAAAAGTTAGGTTAGGTTAGGTTAGGTAGGTTAGGTAGTCGAAAAACAATTATTTCATGAAAACTTGGCTTATTAGGCAAATCGGGCCTTGCATAGTAGGCTGACAAGTGCGTTCTGGCTACTAGGTACGACATATATATATATATATATATATATATATATATATATATATATATATATATATATATATATATAAATATATATGTCGTACCTAGTAGCCAGAACGCACTTTTTGGCCTACTATGCAAGGCCCGATTTGCCGAATAAGCCAAGTTTTTCTGAATTAATATATTTTCTCTATTTTTTTTCTTATGAAATGATAAAGCTACCCATTTCATTATGTATGAGGTCAATTTTTTTGTATTGGAGTTAAAATTAATGTAGATATATGACCGAACCTAACGAACCCTACCTAACCTAACCTAACCTATCTTTATAGGTTAGGTTGGGTTAGGTAGCCGAAAAAGTTAGGTTAGGTTAGGTTAGGTAGGTTAGGTAGTCGAAAAACAATTATTTAATGAAAACTTGGCTTATTAGGCAAATCGGGCCTTGCATAGTAGGCTGAGAAGTGATTAATAAGATTAATAATTCTAACACGAATTTTCTCAATATTTCTTATGTTTCTTTTCACTGTCGATAATAATTGAAAACTCAATTCTCCAAAATTCATTTTGATATCTAGTCTGACGCGACATTTGAACGTGTTTCGTAATAACTTATTACATTGTCAAAGACTTTAGTTTACACACACACAACTATAACCTGCAAACACTAAACAGAGTCCTACTATGCTATAATTTAAATGACTTACATTTTACATACCTGCATTTGAGTGAGGTGATATGTAACAACAGTTTTGGATGAGGTGAAAACACAAGACAGAACACGAAACAATGGTTATAATATTGGGTACGTTTAAAGGGAAGAATGGGAGTAACTGCAAAGGGCCTATTGGCCCATATTTCTTAATGCTTCTATATTGGTGCAGAATCTTAAAGTGGGTAGAATATAGTTGTGCATTAACTGGCTGTTGATTGCTGGGATGACTTCTTGATGTGTAGTGCCTCACAGATATCAAGCCGCCTGCTATCGCTGTATCTATCGATGATTTCTGTGTTTTTTGTTAAGACTTCTCTGGTGATGGTCTGGTTGTGGGAAGAGATTATATGTTCCTTAATGGAGCCCTGTTGCTTATGCATCGTTAATCGCCTGGAAAGAGATGTTGTTGTCTTGCCAATATACTGAGTTCTTTAAGGCTTACAGTCCCCAAGTGGGCATTTGAAGGCATAGACGACATTCGTCTCTTTTAAAGCGTTCTGCTTTGTGTCTGGAGAGTTTCTCATGATTAGGTTGGCCGGTTTTTTGGTTTTATAGTAAATCGTCAATTGTATTTTCTGATTTTTGTCTGTAGGGATAGCGTTCTTAATAACAATATCTTTCAGGACCCTGTCTTCCGTTTTATGAGCTGTGGAAAAGAAGTTCCTGTAAAATAGTCTAACAGGGGGTACAGGTGTTGTGTTAGTTGTCTCTTCAGAGGTTGCATGGCATTTCACCTTCCTTCTTATGATGTCTTCAACGAAACCATTGGAGAAGCCGTTGTTGACTAGGACCTGCCTTACCTTACAGAGTTCTTCATCGACTATCTTCCATCCTGAGCTGTGGCTAAGAGTACGTTCGACATAAGCATTAACAACACTCCTCTTGTACCTGTCTGGGCAGTCGCTGTTGGCATTTAGGCACATTCCTATGTTCGTTTCCTTAGTGTAGACTGCAGTGTGGAAACCTCCGCTTCTTTCCATGACTGTTTCATCTAGAAAGGGCAGCTTCCCATTCTTCTCCATCTCGTAAGTGAAACGCAACACAGAATTCCGCTCAAATGCCTCCTTCAGCTCCTGCAGATGTCTAACATCAGGTACCTGTGTAAAAATGTCGTCAATATACCTGCAGTATATGGCCGGTTTCAAGTTCATGTCGACTAAGACCTTTTGTTCGATGGTTCCCATGTAGAAGTTCGCAAACAGGACATATAGGGGAGAACCCTAGACACACAAGCCTGGAAACCCACTTCGGCCAATCATCAGGCAGATACCCACACCCACGTACAGACTGGCGAAGCGACTCAACGGCTTGCTGACTCCTTATGTCCCTTGCGCCTTCAGCCTGAATTCTCCAAAGGAATTTGTTGACTTACTGCGGGGAACATGGGCCACGGGGATAAGAGCCTCGTTGGACGTAGAATCACTGTTTACCAACGTACCTGTGGATGAAACAATCGGGATGATAGCGGACAGAGTGTATCGTGATCCGGCCTGTACTCCTCTTAACATACCAGAAAACATTCTAAGGAAACTACTCCAAGCTTGTACTTAAGAGGCACCCTTCTTGAGCCCGGATGGGCACATGTATAAGCAAGTAGATGGGGTCGCCATGGGTTCTCCCCTAGGTGTCCTGTTTGCGAACTTCTACTTGGGTACCATTGAACAAAAGGTCTTAGTCGACATGAACTTGAAACCGGCCATATACTGCAGGTATGTTGACGACCTTTTTACACAGGTACCTGATGTTAGACATGTGCAGGAGCTGAAGGAGGCATTTGAGTGGAATTCTGTGTTGTTTCACATACGAGATGGAGAAGGATGGGAAGCTGCCCTTTCTAGATGTAACAGTCATGGAAAGGAGCGGAGTTTTCCACACTGCAGTCTACACAAAGGAAACAAACATAGGAATGTGCCTCAATGCCAGCAGTGACTGCCCAGACAGGTACAAGAGGAGTGTTGTTAATGCTTATGTCGACCGTGCTCTCAGCCACAGCTCAGGATGGAAGCAAGTCGATGAAGAACTCTGTAGGGTAAGGCAGGTCCTAGTCAACAACGGCTTCTCCAATGGTTTCGTTGAAGACACCATAAGAAGGAAGGTGAAATGCCATGCAACCTCTGAAGAGACAACTAACACAACACCTGTACCCCCTATTAGACTATTTTACAGGAACTTCTTTTCCACAGCTCATAAAACGGAGGAAAGGGTCCTGAAAGATATTGTTAATAGGAACGTTATCCCTACAGACAAAAATCAGAAAATACAATTGACGTTTTACTATAAAATCAAAAACACGGCCAATCTACTCATGAGAAACTCTCCAGACACAAATCAGAACGCTTTAAGAGACCAATGTCGTCTATGCCTTCAAATGCCCACCTGGGGACTGTAAGCCTCAAAGAACTCAGTATATAGGCAAGACAACAACATCTCTTTCCAGGCGATTAATGATGCATAAGCAACAGGGCTCCATTAAGGAACATATAATCTCTTCCCACAACCAGACCATCACCAGAGAAGTCTTAACAAAAAACACAGAAATCATCGATAGATACAGCGATAGCAGGCGGCTTGATATCTGCGAGGCACTACACATCAAGAAGTCAACACCAGCAATCAACAGCCAGTTTCAACAGCCAGTTAATGCACAACTATATTCTACCCACTTCAAGACTCCACACCAATATAGAAGCATCAAGAAATATGGGCCATAGGCCTTTTGCAGTTACTTCCATTCTTCCCTTTAAACTTACCCAATATTATACCCATTGTTACGTGTTCTGTCTTGTGTTTTCACCTCATCCAAAACTGCTGTTACATATCACCTCACTCAAATGCAGGTATATAAAATGTAAGCCATATGAATTATAGCACAGTAGGACTCTGTTTAGTGTTTGTAGGTTATAGTTGTGTGTGTGTGTGTAAACTAAAGTCTTTGAAAATGTAATAAGTTATTACGAAACGCGTTTAAGTGTCGCGTCAGACTAGAAATAAAAATGAATTTTGGAGAATTGATTTTTCAATTACCATCAACAGTTAAAAGAAACATAAGAAATATTGAGAAAATTTGTTAGAATTATTAATCTTACTTTTTCGGTCATATTTAATAATATATATATATATATAAATATATATATATATATATATATATATATATATATATATATATATATATATATATATATATATATATATATATATATATATATATATATATATTTATATATATATATATATATATATATATATATATATATATATATATATATATATATATATATATATATATATATATATATATATATATGTAACAACTAGAGTTACTGTTGACCATACCACACCCTAGAAAGCGAAGGGACGACGACGTTTCGGTCCGTCCTGGACAATTATCACATTCGACTTGGGAATGGTCCAGGACGGACCGAAACGTCGTCGTCCCTTCACTTTCTAGTGTGTGGTTTGGTCAACATATTTCAGCCATGTTATTGTGACTCCTCGTCTGCATCTAGAGTTACTGTTCCAGGAAAGACAGGTTCGTGCTACGACGTGTCGGTGCCGAGTTCCTCGGTGTACTCCCACTCACTACACGTGGCGGGCGTGGTGGGCGGCGCCAAGCTCAACCGCACCGTTGCCCTCACTCTCAAGAAAAGCAGCGACATCACCTTCGTCCAGACGGACAAGTACCTGTACGAGCCCAGCCAGAATGTCAAGTTCAGGATCCTCACTCTCACAGGACCCTACCTCAGCGTCTCTACTGACCCGGTGAGTTACCTCAGCGTCTCTACTGACCCGGTGAGTTACCTCAGCGTCTTTACTGACCCGGTGAGTTACCTCAACCTCTCTACCTGACCCGCTGAGTTACCTCAACGTCTCTACTGACCCGGTGAGTTACCTCAACGTCTCTACTGACCAGTTCCGTGGGATCCATTTCTTACAAGCTTTCTAAATGGCTTACCAAAATCTTGTCCCCATTGTTAGGAACTATTTCCTCTTCTCATTTGACCAATTCTCTTGAATTAGTTAACAAATTTAATAGTATTCCTGTCACTCCTGATGTAAAGTTAATCAGTTTTGACGTTTGTTCTTTGTTTACAAAGGTACCGGTTGATGATATTCTTGATTATCATGCTCGTGAACTAATGAATCATATTTTACCTCTTTCTGCTGATATTATTGTCAATCTTGTTAAGTTGTGCATTAAAGAATGTACATTTACCTTTAATAATGAGAATTATTTACAGACTTTTGTAATGGCAATGGGGAATCCTTTATCGCCATTGCTTTCAAACTTGTACATGGAATTCTTCGAAAAGAAATTTGTCTCAAAAATTACCCCTGGAATCATTCCATGGTTTAGATATGTTGATGATATTTTGTGTATATGGCCTACAGATGTAAACACAGACGAATTTGTAGCCAAACTTAATGATCAAGTCACTGCTATAAAATTTACTTTGGAGACTGAAATTGATAAATGTTTGCCATTCCTAGATGTACTTATTCATAGGGATTTTTTTTTTTTACAAACGTTTAGTGTCTACAGAAAACCTACGAATAATTTATCTTATGTTCATTATTTTTCAAGGCATAGATACAATGTGAAAAAAATCAATTTTTTCTTCAATGTATTTAAGAGCTCTTCGAGTTGTGAGTCCAGAATTCTTAGATGAAGAGTTTAAGAATATTGATTCGATTGGTCCCAAGCTTTGTTACCAACTGAGTTTTTTGGAAGTTTGCCGTAGCAAAGCACGTCGTACATATTATAATAATATATGCAGAGAAAAAATTCGCCCAAAGAATGTGTTATGTTTATCATATTTCTCTGTGTTTGAGAATATTGTCAAGGCCTTGAAACTTTTTGATATACATGTATTGTTTAGCTACGAAAATACTGTTGGTAAGTTATTAGTTAGAAACAGCCCTCGTAGTGATAATTGTGTCATATATAAAATACTTTGTAAAGACTGTAATAAGTTCTATGTTGGGCAAACATCTAAAGATTTGAAATGTAGAATTTCGCAATATAAATACTCTGTAAGACACGGCCAATTGTCTAATGCTTTGTTTGTTCATCTGTCAGAAGATGCTCACCAAATTGATTGGAAGATGGCTTCTTCAATAATGAATTGTAAAAGCACTTATAACAGGAGCATAATTGAATCTGCTCTGACACAGATTACAAAAGAAAGTAATTTGAACATTAGCAGTGGTTTATATAACTTAGATCCATTTTTGATAGATCAAATAGAGGGCGATTTGAGTAGGATCATTGAGACTCATTTGTCTCACTAATTCATTGTAAATATTTACTATCTTATGCTATTATTATCCATGTGTGGGCCTGTTGGTGGGTATGAATAGGAGATGCATCGTATGGGCAAATTGGGTCCACCTAATTCCCATTCATTTGTCATTGTACCTCACCTCACTCCACCATTCTTTTCTGCCTATATATGTCCAATACTTGACCTGTAAATCACTCCTTCTGAAGATGTATTAATACGAAAGTACTTAAAGAAATTCCTGTTTCAATTCTTCTTCCGTGGTCTGGAGAGACAGAGAGAGAGAGAGAGAGAGAGAGAGAGAGAGAGAGAGAGAGAGAGAGAGAGAGAGAGAGAGAGAGAGAGAGAGAGAGAGAGAGAGAGAGAGAGATAACTCAATCCATTTTAACCAGTATCTCTCATAATTTTATTAAGTAGTGAGTGAAGGGCTAAATGTTTGACCACTGCATGAGGTCTGACAAGTAATGTGTTGGTGTCCCCGGCAGTACCCGGAGGTCTGGGTGCAGACGCCGGCCGGCACCCGCGTCGCCCAGTGGAAGAACGTCGACAACACCGCCGGCCTCGTCCACCTCGACTTCGACCTCGCTGACGAGCCCGAGAAGGTGAGACACACTTGTGGTAATAGACGATAGGAACACGAGACGAAAATACAACACACAATGAAGTAATATAGTTTTGGTGAGTATGTTTACAAAATGAGAAAAATACTATTGTAATAAACCTCGCTTCTCACAGTGGAACGTTATTGTGGTCTGGTTAAGTAGGACTGGGCTCATTGGTGCTCACTTGACGTGGTGAGGGGCTCTGGTGCACAGTCCTGGGGGCTCTGGTGCACAGTCCTGGGGGCTCTGGTGCACAGTCCTGGGGGCTCTGGTGCACAGTCCTGGGGGCTCTGGTGCACAGTCCTGGGGGCTCTGGTGCACAGTCCTGGGGGCTCTGGTGCACAGTCCTGGGGGCTCTGGTGCACAGTCCTGGGGGCTCTGGTGCACCGTCCTGGGGGCTCTGGTACACCGCCCTAGGGGCTCTGGTGCACCGTCCTGGGGGCTCTGGTACACCGCCCTGGGGACTCTGGTACACCGTCCTGGGGGCTCTGGTACACCGTCCTGGGGGCTCTGGTACACCGTCCTGGGGGCTCTGGTACACCGCCCTGGGGGCTCTGGTACACCGCCCTAGGGGCTCTGGTACACCGTCCTGGGGGCTCTGGTACACCGCCCTAGGGGCTCTGGTACACCGTCCTGGGGGCTCTGGTACACCGCCCTAGGGGCTCTGGTGCACAGTCCTGGGGGCTCTGGTGCACAGTCCTGGGGGCTCTGGTGAGGGGCTCTGGTACACCGTCCTGGAGGCTCTGGTGCACCGTCTTGGGGGCTCTGGTACACCGCCCTAGGGGCTCTGGTGCACCGTCCTGGGGGCTCTGGTACACCGCCCTAGGGGCTCTGGTACACCGTCCTGGGGGCTCTGGTACACCGTCCTGGGGGCTCTGGTACACCGTCCTGGGGGCTCTGGTACACCGCCCTGGGGGCTCTGGTTCACCGTCCTGGGGGCTCTGGTACACCGTCCTGGGGGCTCTGGTACACCGTCCTGGAGGCTCTGGTACACCGCCCTGGGGGCTCTGGTGCACCGTCCTGGGGGCTCTGGTACACCGCCCTAGGGGCTCTGGTACACCGTCCTGGGGGCTCTGGTACACCGTCTTGGGGGCTCTGGTACACCGCCCTGGGGGCTCTGGTTCACCGTCCTGGGGGCTCTGGTACACCGTCCTGGGGGCTCTGGTACACCGTCCTGGGGGCTCTGGTACACCGTCCTGGGGGCTCTGGTACACCACCCTGGGGGCTCTGGTACACCGTCCTGGGGGCTCTGGTACACCGTCCTAGGGGCTCTGGTACACCGCCCTGGGGGCTCTGGTACACCGTCCTGGGGGCTCTGGTCTATCGTCCTGGGGGCTCTGGTCTATCGTCCTGGGGGCTCTGGTACACCGCCCTGGGGGCTCTGGTACACCGTCCTGGGGGCTCTGGTACACCGTCCTGGGGGCTCTGGTACACCGCCCTGGGGGCTCTGGTTTACCGTCCTGGGGGCTCTGGTACACCGCCCTGGGGGCTCTGGTACACCGTCCTGGGGGCTCTGGTCTATCGTCCTGGGGGCTCTGGTCTATCGTCCTGGGGGCTCTGGTACACCACCCTGGGGGCTCTGGTACACCGTCCTGGGGGCTCTGGTACACCGTCCTGGGGGCTCTGGTACACCGTCCTGGGGGCTCTGGTACACCACCCTGGGGGCTCTGGTACACCGTCCTGGGGGCTCTGGTACACCGTCCTGGGGGCTCTGGTCTATCGTCCTGGGAGCTCTGGTCTATCGTCCTGGGGGCTCTGGTACACCGCCCTGGGGGCTCTGGTACACCGTCCTGGGGGCTCTGGTTCACCGTCCTGGGGGCTCTGGTACACCGCCCTGGGGGCTCTGGTACACCGCTCTGGGGGCTCTGGTACACCGTCCTGGGGGCTCTGGTCTATCGTCCTGGGGGCGGGAGAGGGCTCCCTTCTGCTGCTGGCTGAACAACCTGTGGTTGTGGTGACTGGGTTTACCCTGGACAGAGACCTGCAGGAATAATATTGTCATCCACACTTCTGGGGACATAAACATACCATTCACTTGGAGGATGAACCAAGTAACTGCGGCTCTTGAAGGGTAACTTGCGTCTTTCCTGAAGAAACACGAGTAAACTAAGATGTTAGCTGAGGCGCAAGTGCAGAACAGCAGATATAGTGTACGTGGACTTCTCTAAAGCTTTAGATAATGGACCACATGAAAGACTCTCTCCACGTAGGATAAATGGTAAAACATTTGATTGGATAAAAAAAAATATACAAGAAGGAAGGCAAGAGGTTGTCTCAGGTGGATATAAATATAGTTTAGAATGCCAAGTGTAGCACCGCAAGGTTCCATCCTGGGACCAACACTTCTTGTAATATATAACACGATATAGAAGAGAATATTAGAAACCAAATAATCAAATTTACAGATGACATTAGAATCTATGATAAAGTGGGAAGCAAAAAAAGGTTAATTTCTTGCAAGGCGATTTAATATTACAAATTTAAGACGGTGCTTGTAGAGCATATCAATATGCACTATAACTACCATATCAACAAGACGAACATGGTGGAGATTGATGAAGAGAAGCACCTAGGCCTTATGATCCACCAGTCACTGACAGTTGCTCAACAAGTAGACGCTGCGGTAAAAATGTCAACAACACCTTGTGAATAGTCAAACGAAACGTTAATTTGAAGGACAAGAAAGTGGTTGTTCAACTGAACAAGTCGTTCCAGGAACGGTTGAGAGCCAGAGTAGGACTAACAACACTACACACCGGACATGACTGGCCGGATCTCAGTGGAACTTTTAAAATACTAAACAATTTGTAGTATAATAATCCAGACCACATTATTAAAATGTGTAATATAACTCACAAAGTGCATCATCATGAGACCTAACAGTGTTCTCTGGAGGACACAAAACAAGAGATGATTTTCATCTTAGATAATAAGTCCATGATATCACCTACTTGTCGAAGCCGTAAATGCGGAGACATCAATTCAGTTGAAAAGAATCTTGGGAATAATTCAGGGACCTTTGACAAGCCGCCTACTTCCTGGCCCCATCAAGACCACTAGAGACTTTGGACCTCGGGTAAATTCAGTACCAACTTATCGTGGTTTTGAGTTATTATGTCACATTTTGGTCACTAACAAACAACAAAAATATCTTGCTGTTGACTGATGATACTTAATAACTTGCTCCTCATCACTAGGAATTATTTATTACTGATTCTTGAATAATGATAAAAAAATATGTTTAATGTGTCAAAATATTTGATGTAGCTAATCCGACCATTTTTGTCAGGGATTGTACACGCTGTTCGTGAAGACGCCCCGGGGCCAACAGCAGAGTGTGACCTTCAAGGTGGAGGAGTTCGTGCTGCCTCGCTACGAGGTGGTGCTCAAGCCTCCCGCCTACATCCTGGGCACTGACGAAGCCTTCACCTTCACCGTGTGCGCCAAGTGAGCCCCCCCCCCCCCCCGCCACCCACCCACTACTCTCACACTTGATAAACAACTCCGTATAGTTTAGGTTACATTTTGGGATCAAAGGTTTCCGAAGTAGTCAATGTTATCTGAAGGTTAATGTGAAGAGTTTCAGAGCCCAGTAGTTGTGTAACTGCTAGAACATTAACGTAATTCACTGAACACTGAACTGTTTAAGTAAAACCACAAAAATGTTATTAAAGTGAGGCACGTATTTCCTGACTATTTTATATTGTGCTAATCATTAAAACATTCATAT
The DNA here is from genome assembly GCF_040958095.1 of Procambarus clarkii. Classification (NCBI taxonomy): domain Eukaryota; kingdom Metazoa; phylum Arthropoda; class Malacostraca; order Decapoda; family Cambaridae; genus Procambarus; species Procambarus clarkii. The sequence continues at coordinate 20,046,603 of NC_091228.1, read as the reverse complement.
GAGGGCGGCAGGTAACTCGCCTCAGATGTGAGTTATTCTCCAGAAGTTTGTAGCTCAGTCCTCATCTCTTCTTCCTCATCCCCTCTTCATTATCTCCCCTTCCTCATCTCTTCCTTCACACGTCTCCTCTTCCTCATCTCCTTTTGATCATCTCTTCTTCCTCATCCCTTCTTCCTTATCTCCTCTTCCTCATCTCCCCTTCCTTCACACACGCATTACTCAAATTCGGCTTTAAAATCTTCTAAATTGATTGTATATAATAACTTATAATTGTCTAGGGTCACGGGGGTATAGGGCTCTACCTACTCTAGGGCCACGGGGGTAGAGCACATCACCGACTGCAGGGAATATATTGCAGGGTATATATTGCAAGGTATATATTGCAGGGTATATATTGCAAGGTATATATTGCAGGGAATATATTGCAGGGTATATATTGCAAGGTATATATTGCAGGGTATATATTGCAAGGTATATATTGCAGGGAATATTACACTGGAATATTGCAGGGTATATATTACAGGGGAATATTGCAGGGTATATATTGCAGGGTATATATTGCAGGATATACATTGCAGGGGTATATATTGCAGGGGTATATATTGCAGGATATACTTTACAGGGGTATATATTGCAGGGGTATATATTGCAGGGTATATATTGCAGGGGTATATATTGCAGGGTATATATTGCAGGGGTATATATTGCAGGGTATATATTCCAGGATATACATTACAGGGGTATATATTGCAGGGGTATACATTACAGGGGTATATATTGCAGGGGTATACATTGCAGTGTATATATTGCAGGGGTATATATTGCAGGGTATACATTGCAGGGGTATATATTGCAGGAGTATATATTGCAGGGTATATATATATTGCAGGGTTTATACTGCAGGGTATATATATGTAGGGAATATATTGCAGGTTATATATTGCTGGGTATATATTGCAGGGTATATACTGCAGGGAATATATAAATGGTAGAAATATGTATAGTGCACTAATGGTGGTCACTGATTTCCGTTTACTGTTGTGCATGTGTCCGTGAGAGCCTCCTGGTGCGTGTCTGTTTACTGTTGTGCACGTGTCCGTGAGAGCCTCCTGGTGCGTGACTGTTTAGTGTTGTGCATGTGTCCGTGAGAGCCTCCTGGTGCGTGTCTGTTTACTGTTGTGCACGTGTCTGTGAGAGCCTCCTGGTGCGTGTCTGTTTACTGTTGTGCACGTGTCCGTGAGAGCCTCCTGGTGCGTGACTGTTTACTGTTGTGCACGTGTCCGTGAGAGCCTCCTGGTGCGTGTCTGTTTACTGTTGTGCACGTGTCCGTGAAAGCCTCCTGGTGCGTGACTGTTTACTGTTGTGCACGTGTCCGTGAGAGCCTCCTGGTGCGTGTCTGTTTACTGTTGTGCACGTGTCCGTGAGAGCCTCCTGGTGCGTGACTGTTTACTGTTGTGCACGTGTCCGTGAGAGCCTCCTGGTGCGTGTCTGTTTACTGTTGTGCACGTGTCCGTGAGAGCCTCCTGGTGCGTGTCTGTTAGTAGTAGGGATGGCAACGCACAGGGGATTTTTTTTTGGGGGGGGGGGAAATCCCCTGTGTGAGCCATGGTTTTCAGGTCCAATATCCAGCGTGTGAGCCATGGTTTTGAGGTCCAATATCCCGCGTGTGAGCCAGGGTTTTGAGGTCCAATATCCCGCGTGTGAGCCAGGGTTTTCAGGTAAATTTTGTCAGTCACAGATTTTAGAAGTTGTTAATGTTCTTATGATGAAAATAATTTCCGAGACTTAGAAGTTTGTTAAAGTTCTTATGGGAGAAATTCAAATTCGTGTTTATGAGCCAGGGTTTTTCAGGTAAATTTTGTCAGTCATAGATTTGGAATTCTTATAATGAAAATAATATCATACGAGTTTGTTAAAGTTCTTATGATGAAAATAATTTCCGAGACTTTAGAAGTTTGTTAAAAGTTCTTATAATGAAAATAATGTCAAACGAGTTTCGTTAAGAGTTCTTATGGTATACTTACTTAGAAACTAGTATATTGCTATATATCTGAATCATTTCACTGTCTTTCCCCTGCATCTCCCGCTCGTACCTCACACCCCCTCCCTCCCCCCCCTTACCTCACAATCTCTCGCGTCACCTGTGTTTACTTTAGACCGTCAGCCAGACACCGCATGCAGGTCATCTCTTAATCTTATCTTATCTTCTCCATAATATCTGGACCGTCCCTCTCTCCTCTTCATATTGTTCTCTCTTCCTATTTCCTTACAGCTATTTTTCAGAGTTTCAAATAATCATAGAAGTTTATTTATATGTTTATGACCGAATTTGTAAAAAGACCATTTTCAGAGAATATTGTCTTTGATGTTTGTTAAGGAAAACAGACAACTTAGCCATAACATTTAGTTTTATATCCATTTATGGCTATTTCACCTGTAAAGACCAAAATTGAACAGAGCCCAGTTATAGACAGAATTTCGTCAGAGACCATTTTATACCTAAAAATGAACAGAGTCCACTTTGTGAGCAAAATTAGTCAGAGACAGTTTTAAGCTCAAATTTCATCAGAGTCCAATTATCAACAGAAATTCGTCAGAGTCCAATTAATGACAGAAATTTGACAGAGTCTACTTTGAGAGCAAAATTCATCAGAGTCCAGTTCTTGATCGAAATTAATCAGAGTCCAATTAAAGACCCAAATTTGACGGAGACCACATTTTCGCTACTAGCAGTCCAATCCCCCTAAAATTTTAAACAGTCATATTTCAGTTGTAGTAAATAAGATCAAGTCAGTTACTGAGCTCCAGCTCTCGTCCCCCACCTTAGTTCTCCCTCGTATATTTGTAAATAACCCATCAATTTCCCTGAAATTTTTACCCTCTGTATTTCAGACACCGTAAATAAGATCAAAACAGTTATCTAGCTCCAGCTCTCGTCCCTTAACTTAGTTCTCTCTCGTAGCTTTGTAAATAACCCATCAATATCCCTGAAATTTTTACCCTCTGTATTTCAGACATAGTAAATATGATGTAAACAATTATAAAACTCTAGCTCTTGTCCTCTGTCCAAGTTCACTCCTGTAAATTCATTACTATCAGTCCAAATCCCCCTGAGATTTAAACACCCAACTACATTTTCAGACATAGTAAATAAAAACTAGTTCAGTTATCAAGTTTCAACTCTTGTCCCCCAGCTTAGTTCATTTTGTACAAGTTCTTTATTTTCCAACTAAATCACCCTGAGGTTTAAGATCACCTTATTTTCTAACGTAGTAAAATTAATCTGGAATTTAGTCAAGCTCCATTTCCTCTGTCTTAGATCATCGAACATAAATATATCCGATCAAGTCCCTCTCCAGCCTAACTCTTTATCAGAGTAGTCACAAAACCCCAACCTGTGTAATTATCTTTCATCCCCAACGTATCCAAACCTTCAATAATCATCATACTGTATTTGCATATTTTCTCTATATTCAGCTGTGTTCTTCACATTTTTTCCATGTTTTCTGTGTTCATTCCATGTTCTACATATGTTCACAGCATGCTCAGTTCAAATTTTTTCTACCATTTTCCAAGTATGTTCACTATGTTCTTTGTCATGTTTTCATGTACATCATATGTTCTCTGTATAACTTTTATACTCAATATTCATGTTCTCAATGTTCTTAGCTTGTTCTTCACATGTTCAGTGTTCATTCTTTGTATTCCCTATGTTCCTTATCATGTCCTCATATTCTCTATAAGTTCATATTCCCTGCATGTTCACTCTATTCATCAACTTTTTCTTACATGTTTTCTGTGTTCACCGTATGTTCACTGTGTTCATTCCCCTACTTAACCTCAATTTTTTTTATGTTCTTTGTTTCTTTAAACCAATTTGTTTCTTCCATTAACTAACTAGTTCTTTGTCAAATAATATTACACTGCAATACAGTTCCCTCAACAATTTTAGTCACCAAGTTTTTATTTGCAAAACTATGTCAAAGTAATTCTCGTAGTCAACTTAATAGTTCTACCAACCCCGTTCTTAAACAAATCTACACTTTATTCAGTTCCAAATTTACAAAGACAAACCTTTCTTGTAACTTCCTAACTAATATTCTTTCGCCAATCAACTAAAACATAGTCACTTTCCTCATTTCTCAACTAAACTTATTATCCAGTCAACCAAAAAAAATAGTCAAAGGAATCTTTCCAACACTGTTCATAACTAAACTTATTCCCTAGTCATCAGAAAATAACCGTGTTCTTCATGTTTCATTGTCATTTCATAACTAAAATTATCCATCAATCAACAGAAAAAGTCATATTCATCATCATTGTTCCTAACTAAAATTATGTTTTGTCAAGTAAGAAAAAATAACCAAAGATATCTTTCATCGCTGTTCTTAACTGACATTATACTTTGGGGAGCACAAAAATAGTCTCCCTCGTCATGTTTTGTCTTTTTCCTTAACTAAAAGTATTCATCAGTCAACTAAAAAATAGTTACTTCATCATGTTTCCTTGTCATTTCTTAACTGAAATATCACTTCTCTCATCAGAAAATAGTCATGTGTAGCCTCTTTCCAACACTGTTCTTAACTAAAGTAACCTTTCACTTCGCTAAAATAATCATATTCATCATTGTTCCTAACTAAAATTATATGTCGTTAAGTAAGAAATATAGTCAAAGACACTCTTCGAGACATCAAGGACTTACTCAAAGACATCAATGTTGCACTCAAAGACATCCTTTGAGACATCAAAGACATCCTTTAAGACTTCAAGGGGACTCTTCGAGATATCAAAAGACACTCTCAAACACTCAAAAATTTACTTCCATCCTCATAGTTATTCTCAGAGTCATCAAAAAGTTAATCTCAGTCATCAAATTGTTATTCTCTAAGTAACCTTTCGTTCATCAGAGAAACTTTCTAAGACATCTTTGTTCATTAAAGTTAATCTCAGAGGCATAAAAGTTATTCTCAGAGCTAACAAAATTATTCTCGATGTCATCAAAAAGTATTTTCTCGTTCATCAAAGTTAATCTCAGAGTTAACAAAGGTAATCTCTAACTCACTCTCGTTCATCAAAGTTGCACTCAAAGACATCCTTCGAGACATCAATGACATCCTTTAAGACATCAAAGTTATTCTCAGAGGCGTAAAAGCTATTCTCAGAGAAATATAAGTTATTCTCAGAGACATAAAAGTTATTCTCGAAGTAACCTTTCGTTCGTCAGAGAAACTTTCTAAGACATCTTCGTTCATTAAAGTTAGTCTCAGAGGCATAAAAGTCATTCTCAGAGCTATCAAACTTGTTCTCAAAGTCATCAAAGTTATTCCAAGAGACGTCAAAGTTAATCTAAGACATCATCTTTCATCAAAGATATTCTCTCTAAGCCATCAATGTTCTTCTCTAACTCACTTTTGTTCATCAAAGTTGATCTCAGAGATAACAAAGGTAATCTCTAACTCACTCTCGTTCATCAAAGTTGTTTCAAAGACATCAAAGTTAATCTCAGAGTTATCCAAAGATATTCTCATGTTCACAAAAGTTATTCTGAGCTATCAAAGTTAATCTCAGACATCTTCGTTCATAAAAGTTATTCTCAGAGACATCTAAAGTTATTCTCTAAGACATCAAAGTTATTCTAAGAGCTATCAAAAGTTATTCTCAGTCATGATATGTTATTCTCTAAGTAACCTTCCGTTCATCAAAGACATTCTCTAAGTCCTCAAAGTTATTCTCTAAGACAACAAAGTCATCAAAAAGTTATTCTCAGAGTCACCTTCGTTATTCAAAGAAGCCTTCTGAGACATCCTCGTTCAACAAAACTGTCCTCAGAGCCATCAAAAAAGTTAAATACAGTCATCAAAGTTATTCCAAGAGACATCAAAAGTTAATCTAAGACATCATCTTTCATCAAAGTTATTTTAGAGACCTCTAAAGTTATTATGTAAGACATAAAAGTTATTTTCAGAGACATGAAAGTTATTCTCTAAGACATCTTTGTTCATCAAAGTTGTCCTCTAAGACATCAATGTTGTTCTCTAAGACATCAATGTTGTTCTCTAAGACATCAAAGATGTTCTCTAAATCATGAAAGTTAATCTCTAAGTCACCTTCGTTTATTAGTGAAACTTTCCAATCCATCTTCGCTGATCAAAGTTATTCTCAGAATCATCAAAGAGATCTCTAATTCACCTTCGTTCACCAAAAAGTTGTTCTCTAAGACACCTTCATTCATCAAAGAAACTCTCTTTCCATCATGTTATTCTTTAAGACATCTTCAGTCATAAAATTTCTCTCCAAAATGTAACTAGTTCAGCTTTTCATACCAAACCTGCACTTCTGTTAAAATATATTTTCTTAGTCACTTTACCCTAAAACTGTTTTTCTGAACTACACTGTTCAAACCTACGTAAGCTATCCTCTCCACCCAATGTTACTTAGTTAACGTAACGTTCCTAAACCTAACTTTACCTATCCTAACTTAACTTACCTTACCTTACCTATCTTACCTGACTTAACTTAACTTATCCTGCTTAACCTAACTTACCTTACCTTTACCTATCTTACCTAACTTAACCTGCATAACCTAACTTTACCTATCCTAACATAACTTACCTTACCTATCTTACCTAACTTTACCTATCGTAACATAACTTTCCTTACCTTACCTATCTTACCTACCTTACCTGACTTAACCTAACTTTACCTATCCTAACATAACTTACATTACCTTACCTAACTTAACCTATCCTAACTTAACTTACCTTACCTTTACCTATCTTACCTAACTTAACCTGCATAACCTAACCTGCTTAACTTAACTTACCTTACCTTACCTATCTTACCTACCTTACCTAACTTAACCTAACTTATCCTGCTTAACCTAACTTACCTACCTTACCTAACTTAACCTAACCTAACTTACCTACCCTACCTAACTTAACCTGCTTAACCTAACTTACATAATTTAACCTAACCTAACCTGCTTAACCTAACTTACCTTACCTTACCTATCTTACCTAACTTACCTAACTTTACCTAACTTTTCCTGCTTAACCTAACTTACATAACTTAACCTAATCTAACTTACGTAACTTATCTTACCTATCCTAACCTAACCTAACTTGCTTACCTAACTTAATCTTACATTCCCAAACTGATGTATCCTAACTTATCTAGTCCAACCAGACATGATCTAACTTACATAATTATTCCTGCTTGTTTTTTGTGTTTCGTCAATCATTGTCTCATATTCATTTACTCGTTTCAAGGGCTAATTTCTCAAATGGTCATTTTTGCAGATCAAGGGTTATTTGTTTAAGATTGGGTGTTTAACCATTTCAAAGGATTTTGTTATACATGGGAATTTACTCGTTTCAAAGGGCTTATTTCTCAAATGGTCATTTTTGCAGATCAAGGGTTATTTGTTAAAGTTCATCAAGTTGCTCATAAGTTGTATTTATTATGTTTGTTATCATTTATTCTTATTCCCCAACCCCTTAACCTAACCTTTTGTAATCTTAGTGTATTTAGTAGGTTCTATCATATGTTCCTATTCCCCAACCCTTTAACCTAACCTTTCAGATGTAGTTTATTGTGTTTTTAACGTATTTGTTAAATATATTATCCTTTTCCTAACCTTTCAGATGTAGTTTTGTTTCTCCTTTGTATATTTTTACCCAAACCCACCATCCCACTTAACCTTCTTTCCTTCTTTTACTTTGTTTTCACATATAAGTTCATTCTTTATCTTAGTAATAATAAAATTACAATAGTAAAGAATCAGATCTACTAAGACTTGAAATTGAGAAAAACAAGAGAGCAAGGGAGTGAGAGCATGAAAAGAGAAGAAAAGAGTAAGAGAGAGGGGGGAGGAAGAGCATGGGAGCACTAAGACTTGAATTTGAGAAAAAGAAAAACTAAGTGAATGAGAGTGAGGGTGAGAGAATGGGAGCATTAAGACTTGAATTTGAGAAAGAAGAGAGCATTTGAGCAAATGAGTGAGAGAGAGGGGGAGGAAGAGAGAGAATAAGGGAGAGATAGAAAAGGAGGGTTAGAAGGAGTAGGAGAAACAAAGTAAAAGAAGGAAAGAAGGTTAAGTGGGATGGTGGGTTTGGGTAAAAATATACAAAAAGGAGAAACAAAACTACATCTGAAAGGTTAGGAAAAGGATAAAATATTTAACAAATACGTCAAAAACACAATAAACTACATCTGAAAGGTTAGGTTAAGGGGTTGGGGAATAAGAACATATGATAGAACCTACTAAATACACTAAGATTACAAAAGGTTAGGTTAAGGGGTTGGGGAATACGAATAAATGATAATAAACATAATAAATACAACTTATGAGCAACTTGATGAACTTTAACAAATAACCCTTGATCTGCAAAAATGACCATTTGAGAAATTAGCCCTTTGAAACGAGTAAATTCCCATATATAACAAAATCCTTTGCAATGGTTAAACACCCAATCTTAAACAAATAACCCTTGATCTGCAAAAATGACCATTTGAGAAATTAGCCCTTGAAACGAGTAAATGAATATGAGACAATGATTGACGAAACACAAAAAACAAGCAGGAATAATTATGTAAGTTTGATCATGTCTGGTTGGACTAGATAAGTCAGGATACATCAGTTTGGGAATGTAAGATTAAGTTAGGTAAGCAAGTTAGGTTAGGTTAGGATAGGTAAGATAAGTTACGTAAGTTAGGTTAGGTTAAGTTATGTAAGTTAGGTTAAACAGGAAACGTTAGGTTAAGTTAGGTAAGTTAGGTAAGATAGGTAAGGTAAGGTAAGTTAGGTTAAGCAGGTTAGGTTAGGTTAAATTATGTAAGTTAGGTTAAGCAGGTTAAGTTAGGTAGGGTAGGTAAGTTAGGTTAGGTTTATGTTAGGTAAGGTAGGTAAGTTAGGTTAAGCAGGATAAGTTAGGTTAAGTTAGGTAAGTTAGGTAAGATAGGTAAGGTAAGGTAAGTTAAGTTAAGCAGGTTTGGTTATGCAGGTTAAGTTAAGTAAGATAGGTAAAGGTAAGTTAAGTTAGGATAGGTTAAGTTAGGCTAAGCAGGTTAAGTTAGGTTAAGCAGGTTAAGTTAGGTAAAGTAATGTAAGTTATGTTAGGATAGGTAAAGTTAGGTTAAGTCAGGTAAGGTAGGTAAGATAGGTAAGGTAAGGTAAGTTATGTTACGATAGGTAAAGTTAGGTAAGATAGGTAAGGTAAGGTAAGTTATGTTAGGATAGGTAAAGTTAGGTTATGCAGGTTAAGTTAGGTAAGATAGGTATAGGTAAGGTAAGTTAGGTTAAGCAGGATAAGTTAGGTTAAGTCAGGTAAGTTAGGTTATGCAGGTTAAGTTAGGTAAGATAGGTAAAGGTAAGGTAAGTTAGGTTAAGCAGGATAAGTTAGGTTAAGTCAGGTAAGTTAGGTAAGATAGGTAAGGTAAGGTAAGTTAAGTTAGGATAGGTAAAGTTAGGTTTAGGAACGTTACGTTAACTAAGTAACATTGGATGGAGAGGATAGCTTACGTAGGTTTGAACAGTGTAGTTCAGAGAAACAGTTTTAGGGTAAAGTGACTAAGAAAATATATTTTAACAGAAGTGCAGGTTTGGTATGAAAAGCTGAACTAGTTACATTTTGGAGAGAAATTTTATGACTGAAGATGTCTTAAAGAATAACATGATGGAAAGAGAGTTTCTTTGATGAATGAAGGTGTCTTAGAGAACAACTTTTTGGTGAACGAAGGTGAATTAGAGATCTCTTTGATGATTCTGAGAATAACTTTGATCAACGAAGATGGATTGGAAAGTTTCTCTAATAAACGAAGGTGACTTAGAGATTAACTTTTATGATTTAGAGAACATCTTTGATGTCTTAGAGAACAACATTGATGTCTTAGAGAACAACATTGATGTCTTAGAGAACAACTTTGATGAACAAAGATGTCTTAGAGAATAACTTTCATGTCTCTGAAAATAACTTTTATGTCTTGCATAATAACTTTAGAGGTCTCTAAAATAACTTTGATGAAAGATGATGTCTTAGATTAACTTTTGATGTCTCTTGGAATAACTTTGATGACTGTATTTAACTTTTTTGATGGCTCTGAGGACAGTTTTGTTGAACGAGGATGTCTCAGAAGGCTTCTTTGAATAACGAAGGTGACTCTGAGAATAACTTTTGTTAGCTCTTAGAATAACTTTGATGACTTTGAGAACATGAGTAGTATTTTGCTAGCTCAGAGAATAACTTTTTGATGACATAGAGAATAACTTTTTATGTCTTAGAGAAGAACATTGATGGCTTAGAGAGAATAACTTTGATGAAAGATGATGTCTTAGATTAACTCTGACGGCTCTTGGAATAACTTTGATGACTTTGAGAACAAGTTTGATAGCTCTGAGAATAACTTTTATGCCTCTGAGATTAACTTTAATGAACGAAGATGTCTTAGAAAGTTTCTCTGACGAACGAAAGGTTACTTAAAGAATAACTTTTATGTCTCTGAGAATAACTTTCATGTCTCTGAGAATAACTTTTATGTCTCTGAGAATAGCTTTTACGCCTCTGAGAATAACTTTGATGTCTTAAAGGATGTCTTTGATGTCTCAAAGGATGTCTTTGAGTGCAACTTTGATGAACGAGAGTGAGTTAGAGATTACCTTTGTTAACTCTGAGATTAACTTTGATGAACGAGAAAATACTTTTTGATGACATCGAGAATAATTTTGTTAGCTCTGAGAATAACTTTTATGCCTCTGAGATTAACTTTAATGAACGAAGATGTCTTAGAAAGTTTCTCTGATGAACGAAAGGTTACTTAGAGAATAACATTTTGATGACTGAGATTAACTTTTTGATGACTCTGAGAATAACTTTGAGGATGCGAGTAAATTTTGAGTGTTTGAGAGTGTCTTTTGATATCTCGAAGAGTTCCCCTTGAAGTGTTAAAGGATGTCTTTGATGTCTCAAAGGATGTCTTTGAGTGCAACTTTGATGTCTTTGAGTAAGTCCTTGATATCTCGAAGAGTGTCTTTGACTATATTTCTTACTTAACGACATATAATTTTAGTTAGGAACAATGATGAATATGACTATTTTAGCGAAGTGAAAGGCTACTTTAGTTAAGAACAGTGTTGGAAAGAGGCTACACATGACTATTTTCAGATGAGAGGAGTGATATTTCAGTTAAGAAATGACAAGGAAACATGATGAAGTAACTATTTTTTAGTTGACTGATGAATACTTTTAGTTAAGGAAAAAGACAAAACATGACGAGGGAGACTATTTTTGTGCTCCCCAAAGTATAATGTCAGTTAAGAACAGCGATGCAAGATATCTTTGGTTATTTTTTCTTACTTGACAAAACATAATTTTAGTTAGGAACAATGATGATGAATATGACTTTTTCTGTTGATTGATGGATAATTTTAGTTATGAAATGACAAAGAAACATGAAGAACTCGGTTATTTTCTGATGACTAGGGAATAAGTTTAGTTATGAACAGTGTTGGAAAGATTCCTTTGACTATTTTTGGTTGATTGGATAATAAGTTTAGTTGAGAAATGAGGAAAGTGACTATGTTTTAGTTGATTGGCGAAAGATTTTTAGTTAAGAAGTTACAAGAAAGGTTTGTCTTTGTAAATTTGGAACTGAATAAAGTGTAGATTTGTTTACGAATAGGGTTGGTAGAACTATTAAGTTGACTACGAGAATTACTTTGACATAGTTTTGCAAATAAAAACTTGGTGACTAAAATTGTTGAGGGAACTGTATTGTAGTATAATATTATTTGACAAAGAACTAGTTAGTGAATGGAAGAAACAAATTGGTTTAAAGAAGCAAAGAACATAAAAAAAATTGAGGTTAAGTAGGGGAATGAACACAGTGAACATACGGTGAACACAGAAAACATGTAAGAAAAAGTTGATGAATAGAGTGAACATGCAGGGAATATGAACTTACAGAGAATATGAAGACATGATAAGGAACATAGGGAATACAAGAATGAACACTGAACATGTGAAGAACAAGCTAAGAACATTGAGAACATGAATATTGAGTATAAAAGTTATACAGAGAACATATGATGTACATGAAAACATGACAAAGAACATAGTGAACATACGGGGAAAATGGTAGAAAAAATTTGAACTGAGCATGCTGTGAACATTTGTAGAACATGGAATGAACACAGAAAACATGGAAAAAATGTGAAGAACACAGCTGAATATAGAGAAAATATGCAAATACAGTATGATAATTATTGAAGGTTTGGATACGTTGGGGATGAAAGATAATTACACAGGTTGGGGTTTTGTGACTACTCTGATAAAGAGTTAGGCTGGAGAGGGACTTGATCGGATATATTTATGTTCGATGATCTAAGACAGAGGAAATGGAGCTTGGCTAATGTCCAGATTAATTTTACTAGGTTAGAAAGAAGGTGATCTTAAATCTCAGGGTGATTTAGTTGAAAAATAAAGAACTTGTACAAAATGAACTAAGCTGGGGGACAAGAGTTGAAACTTGATAACTGAACTGGTTTTTATTTACTATGTCTGAAAATGTAGTTGGGTGTTTAAATCTCAGGGGGATTTGGACTGATAGTAATGAATTTACAGGAGTGAACTTGGACAGAGGACAAGAGCTAGAGTTTTATAATTGTTTACATCATATTTACTATGTCTGAAATACAGAGGCTAAAAATTTCAGGGAAATTGATGGGTTATTTACAAATATACGAGAGAGAACTAAGTTGGGGGACGAGAGCTGGAGCTAGATAACTGTTTTGATCTTATTTACGGTGTCTGAAATACAGAGGGTAAAAATTTCAGGGAAATTGATGGGTTATTTACAAATATACGGGGGAGAACTAAGGTGGGGGACGAGAGCTGGAGCTCAGTAACTGACTTGATCTTATTTACTATGACTGAAATATGACTGTTTAAAATTTCAGGGGGATTGGGTCGCTAGTAGCGAAAATGTGGTCTCTGTCAAATTTGGGTCTTTAATTGGACTCTGATTAATTTCGATCGGGAACTGGACTCTGATGAATTTTGTTCTCAAAGTAGACTCTGTCAAATTTCTGTCGTTAATTGGACTCTGACGAATTTCTGTTGATAATTGGACTCTGATGAAATTTGAGCTTAAAACTGTCTCTGACTAATTTTGCTAGCAAACTGGACTCTGTTCATTTTTAGGTATAAAATGGTCTCTGACGAAATTCTGTCTATAACTGGGCTCTGTTCAATTTTGGTCTATACAGGTGAAATAGCCGTAAATGGATATAAAACTAAATGTTATGGCTAAGTTGTCTGTTTTCCTTAACAAACATCTAAGACAATATTCTCTGAAAATGGTCTTTTTACAAATTCAGTCATAAACATATAAATAAACTTTAACGATTATTTGAAACTCTGAAAAATAGCTGTAAGGAAATAGGAAGAGAGAACAATATGAAGAGGAGAGAGAGAGAGGGACGGTCCAGATATTATGGAGAAGATAAGATAAGATTAAGAGATGACCTGCATGCGGTGTCTGGCTGATGGTCTAAAATAAACACAGGTGACGCGAGAGATTGTGAGGTAAGGGGAAGAGGGAGGGGGTGTGAGGTACGAGCGGGAGATGCAGGGGGAAGACAGTGAAATGATTCAGATATATAGCAATGTAATAGTTTCTAAGTAAGAATCCAATAAGAACTCTTAACAAAACTCGTATGACATTATTTCATGATAAGAACTTTTAACAAACTTCTAAAGTCTCGGAAATTATTTTCATCATAAGAACTTTAACAAACTCGTATGACATTATTTTCATTATAAGAACTTTAACAACTTCTAAAATCTGTGACTGACAAAATTTACCTGAAAACCCTGGCTCATAAACACGAATTTGAATTTCTCCCATAAGAACTTTAGCAAACTTCTAAGTCTCGGAAATTATTTTCATCATAAGAACTTTAACAACTTCTAAAATCTGTGACTGACAAAATTTACCTGAAAACCCTGGCTCACACGCGGGATATTGGACCTCAAAACCCTGGCTCACACGCGGGATATTGGACCTCAAAACCCTGGCTCACACGCGGGATTTTGGAACCTGAAAACCATGGCTCACACACGGGATTTTGGACCTGAAAACCATGGCTCACACAGAGGATTTCCCCCCCCCCCAAAAAAAAAATCCCCTGTGCGTTGCCATCCCTACTACTGTTTACTGTTGTGCACGTGTCCGTGAGAGCCTCCTGGTGCGTGTCTGTTTACTGTTGTGCATGTGTCCGTGAGAGCCTCATGGTGCGTGTCTGTTTACTGTTGTGCATGTGTCCGTGAGAGCCTCATTGTGCGTGTCTAACCTGTCATGATTGTTTACAGCTACACCTTCGGACAACCGGTTAAGGGCAACCTGTCACTGACTCTGGACAACAACCAGAGAAGGAAGTGCAAGGTGGACGTCACCAACAACGTTACGGTGAGTACCTCAGTGTTACGGTGAGTACCTCAGTGTTACGGTGAGTACCTCAGTGTTACTGTGAGTACCTCAGTGTTACTGTGAGTACCTCAGTGTTATCGTGAGTACCTCATTGTTACTGTGAGTACCTCATTGTTACTGTGAGTACCTCAGTGTTACGGTGAGTAACTCAGTGTTACTGTGAGTACCACAGTGTTACTGTGAGTACCTCAGTGTTACTGTGAGTACCTCAGTGTTACTGTGAGTACCTCAGTGTTACCGTGAGTACCTCAGTGTTACTGTGAGTTCCTCAGTGTTACCGTGAGTACCTCAGTGTTACCGTGAGTACCTCAGTGTTACTGTGAGTACGTCAGTGTTACTGTGAGTACCTCAGTGTTACTGTGAGTACCTCAGTGTTATGGTGAGTACCTCAGTGTTATGGTGAGTACCTCAGTGTTACTGTGAGTACCTCAGTGTTACTGTGAGCACCTCAGTGTTACTGTGAGTACCTCAGTGTTACTGTGAGTACCTCAGTGTTACTGTGAGTACCTCAGTGTTACTGTGAGTACCGCAGTGTTACTGTGAGTACCTCAATGTTACTGTGAGTTCCACAGTGTTACTGTGAGTACCTCAGTGTTACTGTGAGTTCCTCAGTGTTACCGTGAGTACCTCAGTGTTACTGTGAGTACGTCAGTGTTACTGTGAGTACCTCAGTGTTACTGTGAGTACCTCAGTGTTATGGTGAGTACCTCAGTGTTATGGTGAGTACCTCAGTGTTACTGTGAGTACCTCAGTGTTACTGTGAGCACCTCAGTGTTACTGTGAGTACCTCAGTGTTACTGTGAGTACCTCAGTGTTACTGTGAGTACCTCAGTGTTACTGTGAGTACCTCAGTGTTATCGTGAGTACCTCATTGTTACTGTGAGTACCTCATTGTTACTGTGAGTACCTCAGTGTTACGGTGAGTAACTCAGTGTTACTGTGAGTACCACAGTGTTACTGTGAGTACCTCAGTGTTACTGTGAGTACCTCAGTGTTACTGTGAGTACCTCAGTGTTACCGTGAGTACCTCAGTGTTACTGTGAGTTCCTCAGTGTTACCGTGAGTACCTCAGTGTTACCGTGAGTACCTCAGTGTTACTGTGAGTACGTCAGTGTTACTGTGAGTACCTCAGTGTTACTGTGAGTACCTCAGTGTTATGGTGAGTACCTCAGTGTTATGGTGAGTACCTCAGTGTTACTGTGAGTACCGCAGTGTTACTGTGAGTACCTCAATGTTACTGTGAGTTCCACAGTGTTACTGTGAGTACCTCAGTGTTACTGTGAGTACCTCAGTGTTACTGTGAGTACCTCAGTGTTACTGTGAGTACCTCAGTGTTACTGTGAGTACCTCAGTGTTACTGTGAGTACCTCAGTGTTACTGTGAGTACCTCAGTGTTACCGTGAGTACCTCAGTGTTACTGTGAGTTCCTCAGTGTTACCGTGAGTACCTCAGTGTTACCGTGAGTACCTCAGTGTTACTGTGAGTACGTCAGTGTTACTGTGAGTACCTCAGTGTTACTGTGAGTACCTCAGTGTTATGGTGAGTACCTCAGTGTTATGGTGAGTACCTCAGTGTTACTGTGAGTACCTCAGTGTTACTGTGAGCACCTCAGTGTTACTGTGAGTACCTCAGTGTTACTGTGAGTACCTCAGTGTTACTGTGAGTACCTCAGTGTTACTGTGAGTACCGCAGTGTTACTGTGAGTACCTCAATGTTACTGTGAGTTCCACAGTGTTACTGTGAGTACCTCAGTGTTACTGTGAGTTCCTCAGTGTTACCGTGAGTACCTCAGTGTTACTGTGAGTACGTCAGTGTTACTGTGAGTACCTCAGTGTTACTGTGAGTACCTCAGTGTTATGGTGAGTACCTCAGTGTTATGGTGAGTACCTCAGTGTTACTGTGAGTACCTCAGTGTTACTGTGAGCACCTCAGTGTTACTGTGAGTACCTCAGTGTTACTGTGAGTACCTCAGTGTTACTGTGAGTACCTCAGTGTTACTGTGAGTACCGCAGTGTTACTGTGAGTACCTCAATGTTACTGTGAGTTCCACAGTGTTACTGTGAGTACCTCAGTGTTACTGTGAGTACCTCAGTGTTACTGTGAGTACCTCAGTGTTACTGTGAGTACCTCTGTGTTACTGTGAGTACCTCAGTGTTACTGTGAGTACCTCAGTGTTACTGTGAGTACCTCAGTGTTACTGTGAGTACCTCAGTGTTACTGTGAGCACCTCAGTGTCACTGTGAGTACCTCAGTTTTACTATGAGTACCTCAGTGTTACTGTGAGTACCTCAGTGTTACTGTGAGTACCGCAGTGTTACTGTGAGTACCTCAGTGTTACTGTGAGTACCTCAGTGTAACTGTGAGTACATCAGTGTTACTGTGAGTACCTCAGTGTTACAGTGAGTACCTCAGTGTTACTGTGAGTACCTCAGTGTTACTGTGAGTACCGCAGTGTTACTGTGAGTACCTCAGTGTTACTGTGAGTACTGCAGTGTTACTGTGAGTACCTCAGTGTTACTGTGAGTACCCAGTGTTACTGTGAGTACCTCAGTGTTACTGTGAGTACCTCAGTGTTACTGTGAGTACCTTAGTGTTACTGTGAGTACCGCAGAGTTACTGTGATTTCCACACAAGTATTCTTAATCCTGTGCAAAAGCTGAAGATTTTACATAAACTAATGTGTTACATAAACTGATGGGTTAAGTAAACTAATGGGTTACATAAATTAATGGGTTTCATAAACTAATGGGTTGCATATACTAATGGGCTATGTAAACTATTGGTTTCCATAAACTATTGGGTTACATATAATAATGGGCTATGTAAACTAATGGGTTACATAAACTAATGGTTTCCATAAACTAATGGTTTCCATAAACTAATGGGTTACATATACTAATGGGTTATGTATACTAATGGGTTTATGTAAACTAATGGGTTACATAAACTAATGGTTCATATAAACTAATTGGTTTATGTAAACGTATGTTTTACATAAACTAATGGTTCATGTAAACTAATGGGTTACAGAAACTAATGGGTTCACATGAACTAATGGGTTGATATAAACTAATGGGGTTACATAAACTAATGGGTTTACATAAATTTTATGGGTTACATAAACTAATGGGTTCACATAAACTAATGGGTTTATGTAAACTAATGGGTTTATGTAAACTCATAGGTTACATAAACTAATGGGTTTACATCAACTAATAGGCTACATAATCTAATGGGTTACAGAAAGTAATGGGTTCACATAAACTAATGGGTTACATAAACTTATGGGTTTATATAATCTAATGGGTTACATAAACTAATGGGTTACATAAACTAATAGGTTACATAAACTAATGGGTTACGTAAACTAATGGGCTATATAAACTAATTGGTTTTGTAAAGTAATGGGTTACATAAACTAATGGGTTTCATAAACTAAAGGGTTACATAAAGTAATGGGTTACGTAAACTAATGGGTTACATAAGCTAATGGGTTTCATAAACTAATGGGTTACATAAACTAATGGGTTACATGAACTAATGGGTTACATAAACTAATGGGTTACATATACTAATGCGTTACATAAACTAATAGGTTACATAAACTAATGGGTTACGTAAACTAATGGGTTATATAAACTAATTGGTTATGTAAAGTAATGGGTTACATAAACTAATAGGTTACATAAACTAAAGAGTTACATTAATTAATGGGTTACATAAGCTAATGGGTTACATAAACTAATGGGTTACATAAACTAATGGGTTACATAAACTAATGGGTTCGTAAACTAATGGGTTATATAAACTAATTGGTTGTGTAAAGTAATGGGTTACATAAACTAAAGAGTTACGTAAACTAATGGGTTACATAAGCTAATGGGTTACATAAACTAATGGGTTACATAAACTAATGGGTTACATAAACTAATGGGTTATGTAAACTAATGGGTTACGTAAATTAATGGGGTATACTGTGATAAGTGGTATATTCCTCCAGACACCGACACAATATACATGAAAGGTTCTCACTGCAGATCTCCGGGTGTAAGGAGGTGGAGGTGCAGGCATCGGAGCTGAGGATCATTGACTGCGACGTGTACAGTCTCAAGGCCTCGGCCATCGTCACTGAGGAAGGTACTGGAGTGGAAATTAAAAAGGACGCCTCAGTCTCCATCACCCGAAACGCCGTGACCTTCAAAACTATCTACGAAGACGCTTACATGAAGCCGAACCTTCCTTACTCCCTCAAGGTTGGTAATTATAATTGTAAAAATGTGTTAGAACAAAGTTATGTTCATGTTTTATTATTCACTAAATATTGTCGATTTGGCTTTCTGTGCAACACATTTTATAGTTCATTGATTTCCATCTTCTGGGCGTTCAACACCGCCTATTGTTGCTACTGGTGGATGGACACGACAAGACTGTTGCTACTGGGGGATGGACACGACAAGACTGTTGTTACTGGTGGATGGACACGACAAGACTGTTGCTACTGGTGGATGGACACGACAAGACTGTTGCTACTGGGGGATGGACACGACAAGACTGTTGCTACTGGGAGATGGACACGACAAGACTGTTGCTACTGGAGGATGGACACGACAAGACTGATGCTACTGGGAGATGGACACGACAAGACTGTTGCTACTGGGAGATGGACACGACAAGACTGATGCTATTGGGAAATGGACACGACAAGACTGTTGCTACTGGGAGATGGACACGACAAGACTGCTGCTACTGGTGGATGGACACGACAAGACTGTTGCTACTGGTGGATGGACACGACAAGACTGTTACTACTGGGAGATGGACACGACAAGACTGTTGCTACTGGGGGATGGACACGACAAGACTGTTGCTACTGGGGAGATGGACACGACAAGACTGATGGTATTGGGAAATGGACACGACAAGACTGTTGCTACTGGGAGATGGACACGACAAGACTGTTGCTACTGGGAGATGGACACGACAAGACTGTTGCTACTGGGAGATGGACACGACTAGACTGTTGGACGTGTCACCTGTGTGTGTAAATGTGATCACACACGTGCATAACAAAAAAACTCGTTTACGTCATTATTTACAGTTTTTAACCCGAAACTATTATAACCCTAAACTATTAACTCCGCCAGCAAGAATAATAGACTGACACGTTCATACTAACCAGTTAATGAAATGACTGAGCAATAGAAAAATAATAGCTGTTAATATTACTGTACATCAACTTAAACACAATAAATATAGATAATTAAATAATTCAGTTATCAAGTACCAAAAGAATATTAAGAAATGTTGACACAGGGATAACATTGGGATGACGAATATCAGTACGTAGTGTGAATATAGACACGACATACAGTATCACTTAATCCAGAACGACAACGTTTGAGATCAGTTTGACAGCACGTCAGTCCGGCGCTGGGTGGTGTGGCGAGCAGGACGCTTCTCTTTGCCTATCCAGTTGTTACTTGGCCGGTGTGGGGTTTGTTGACAACCCGGCATGATGTGCGGGCCTTGGTGTGGCTGCTGGCGTGACTTGAAAGTGGCCGTGTCGGCCTGCAGTATGGGGAAGCCTGTGCCACCTGTCGTCAGGCCTGGAATTTTCCAGTAATACTTCCTACCAAGCAGTAGAATTGGTGATTTTGGACATGTTACGTGTTTCTTTGGAGGCTGCTTGCTGGGGGACGTGCGATTGTGAAGTTTGGCTCCTCAGTGGTTTACCGTGATCTCGTCACGTGCTATGATGGGGACACTTTCTCTCTTCTTGGCAATGGTGGATCAGTGACTTTCTCTGATCGCTGTCCTATGACGATGTATGTGGCAGTGCATGGGGCACCCTTCGAGTTCCTTGAGGACCTTCTACGTCGGTACTTTGCCCGTTTTTGGCGGGTTCTTCATGTGCGGATGAACGCCGTCCCCACCGGGAGGTAGAATCGGGTCCCGTGTGGACCCACACTCTCACCATGCGCCTTAGGGATCATATACTGTCCTCCATCATGCTGTTGCGTTTCCCTCTTCGTTTGTTTCATACGGGCCAACTCCAGATGTGTTTCAAGTGTGACCTACAGGGCCACCAGGCTGTAGGGTGTGAGGTCCACCGGGGTCACCCCTATTAACCTCTTCTGGGAGGAGGATTCTCTCCCGTTGTCGACCTCGGACCCGTCAATGGGTGCTGGGATTTGTGTGTTGATTCCCTACTGTCTGCTGCTCCGGTGTCGGATCCTGCGGCTCGTCTGGGTGCAGATGTGGGTGTTGACGTGGAAGTTAGTGTGGCCCCGCCACGACCATCCCTGCCCCAGCTGCCTCACCCCGCCCCGTCTCAGCCGCATCTGCCTACTATGTTCCATGATACGGTGTCTCCTGTCGCTCTGGCTGTCTGCGAGGGGTTGTCTCCTGCAGTGTGTGGTCCGGTGGCCCCGGTTGTTAAAGCTGTGGTTCTCGGGGGTCGTGCTTTACAAGCACACCTGCCGGAGAGTTCTGTTGTGGTGCAGGAAGATGGGAGTGATAACTCGAACGACCGGCGGCCTGTCTCGAAATGATCGAAGCGGGTTCAGAGTGTGTCTCCCCATCGTGGTGAGCCTTGGGAGGAGATGGAGAAGTATGGTGCTCCGGCGTCCCCCGCCGTCGGTGACGGGGCTGTGAGGGGCTCCGAGTTGCTTCCTGTGCCCCCACCTCCTGTGTCTATTGCACTGTTGGATCCCCGCAGTGCGAAGTTTTCCCTAATGATCAGGATCTTGTCATGGTGCTGGAAAGGGATGTGCGCCAGGGGTCCTCGGCTCCTGTGCCCGGTGGCGGGGACGATGCCGTGCCTGCGTCCCCTGCGGTTCCCCCGGTCAGGGGGGGGAGCCTGGTCCCGGCTGCCGGGTACGTGATCCGTCAGGAACAGGTGTTGAGACTTTCTCGGGATGTCTGGTGCCTTCTTTTGATAATTACTTACTTACTTCGGGTTCAATTCATAGTGAACATAACACAACACTCCCTAGGAACTTGCTAGTTGACAATACAAAAATCCTGGAGTCGACCACTGACCTAAGACTACTACAAATCCTGGCAGCTATACTAAAATGAGAGAAAAAATCACTTATAAATATATTGAATAACTACTTCGCTTCCCTGGCAACACTTAGACGCAGAACTCACCTACATCACGGGGTAACTACCACATCTCTACCGGATTCTTACCGCCCACAGAGAGTACTAGTCCTATGCAACGCCTTACCCAATATATGATTGCCCCTTTTCCCTTACTCTTACCTTATTCCCCTATTCCTTACCCTACGTTTCATTGCCCCCATACACCTCCGACGCCACTGTTGCAGGCGGCAACAGTGGCGTCGAAGGAGATTACCTAAGGCTTCAATTCATCCCCTTACACATGTGTATTTCATCCGAAATTGCTCCTTGTTTATTAATTCCTTAAGATTGCTCTCCTTGGCACTGATGAAGAGAAAATAAGTTAGAAGCATAAAAAAACTAGCACTTTAACATTAACAACGCCAACATTGCGGTCATATTTAACCAAATATGCTTAAAGTAACGCCTGCTGCCCAAATATACAAACATTATCACATATTTGTGTACAATTATATGTGATCTTTAACCAGAGTCTTCCTCTTACTATAACATAGCTGATAGGAAACAGCTGAGGTAAGGTGGCATATCGATCACACTCATAACTCGTGTACACTAATGGGACACACCTGCCTTATTGTCGAGGCTGGTTTTAAAAATTATTGGAAATCTTGTTTACAAATGTACCTCGTGTGTCTTGTCCCTCGATAAAATCCATAGCGAATTTTATTTTGTTTACTTCAATCGTCTTGTTTTTTGTTTTGTTTTTGCACATTTGCATCATGAACAATATCCAGGAGTGTTTTACTGTTCAGCCCACAGGCGTGCAGAACAGTCTTCGAGACTTGGTGCCTTTTTCATACATACATAGCAATCAGCCATTATTCACTGTTATTTTACCTAGGATAAGGATTAATTGTTAATTATGTTACGTTAAGATACAGATCATTGTGATAACTCAACAGGAGATGGTAATTATTGTATATACTTGATAACTCTTACTTCAAGTTCTGTGTCGATTTTCCTAGATACTTTGTGATCTTACTGACTCATCAAGTATCAACTTGTTTACAATTCCAAGGCCAAATAATCTATCGCGTGTAAAATATAAACTTAAAAAAATATATGTTTAGCCATACAGCAGAACACTGTCCTGGCAACCTACAGTCTTCCAGGACTAAGCTAGTCATCAGGGATGCCAGTGACGGCATCTAAGATACTGTTAACTTAATAAAATTAATATGTAAAGTCGATTGTGATGGTCTCTTCACAATCGACTTGAGAATGGTCCAGGATGGACCGAAACGTCGTCGTCCCTTCACTTTCTAGTGTGGGGTTTGGTCAACATATTTCAACCACTTTATTGTGACTCCTCGTCTGCATAATATCTAAACCTCCAGAACTTCTTTAACATGTTGCAGGTGAGGGCTGAGAAGCCAGACGGCACTCCGGCAGGTGGTGTCCCCATGGAGGTGTGTGCAGCTGGTCGCTGCACCAACATGACCACAGCACCAGATGGTCTCTTCACAACAGTCTTGCCAGTCTACAACACCAACAGAGTTTACGTAAGTGTCTTCTTGACTTAATTATTATTATAACGTTTAGTCAGTAAACAATTATTATTATAACGTTTAGTCAGTAAACAATTATTATTATAACGTTTAGTCAGTAAACAATTAATATTATAACGTTTAGTCAGTAAACAATTATTATTATAACGTTTAGTCAGTAAACAATTATTATTATAACGTTTAGTCAGTAAACAATTATTATTATAACGTTTAGTCAGTAAACAATTATTATTATAACGTTTAGTCAGTAAACAATTATTATTATAGTTTCTAATATAAATTCCAAGTGTTGTTCAGTTTCTCAACATAACTTTACAGTAAAAGTCTGAAGCACTTTTAACAACACTTAATTTTTGTTGACAGGTGAGCTTTTCATCAAGAGGACGGAGGGTATTAGTGATTTTTTTTTAGTTCAGATATGAAGGGAAGGCAGAACATAGTGATACTAGTGTTGAAAACAGGTTTAAAATGAAAGAAATTTCCTTTAGCTTGATAATAGGCAAAGTTGATAAAATGTAAAAGGTAACTAAGGCGAGAGAAAGACTTGTAAATAATAAAAATTTCAGAATAAAAAACTGAAGGTCACTGATGTGTTGGACTTGGAGGAAGAGAGACAAGAACACTTTTCTTGACAAAGTGGATGGTAGGAAATGAAGTAAATATATGTACCATTGTGCTTAAGATTGGGGCACACAGAGAAAGACAAACCGGACACAGAGCTGTGAACTTGAACGTCTAGGAAAGGAAGGATGGAATTAGATTACAATTATACTTAGAAATTGATAGGAGGAGCCAGATTGTTAAGAGAGGAGAGGAAAGGCTAGAAAAAGACGGTTATGAACCCATAGAACAAAACTGTCATCAACATAGCCAAACCAGGGAGAGGGACGAGTATCAACAGTGGGACGAAGAAGAGGTTCAAATACTCTGTATAGTGATTGGCAAGAACAAGGGAGAGGACGGAACTCATAGTTTATAGGAAGACAAAGTAAAGCACGAAACAATGAGTAGAAACTGGACGTTTAGATTCAGGAAAGGCCTGGGTAAATACAGGTTTGAGAATAGATATGTTGATTTATAAAAGATATTACTTATAAATAAAATACAAGTGGGATCAATGAATATAAACATGAATGGACGAGTTGTGTAGCATAAATAAGAGCTGCCTCACATGGGACAACACGCCTTGTGCAGTCCCATATATTACTGTGTTCGTTAGTTCTGTGTTGACACATATTTGAATCTTGACTTCTGAGCTTGTGCTCGTTACTTCTGTGCCGGTGGTTCACGGTAGTTGTGTTGCTCGTTACCTCTGTGCTGGTGGTTCACGGTAGTTGTGATGCTCGTTACCTCTGTGCCGGTGGTTCACGGTAGTTGTGTTGCTCGTTACTTCTGTGCTGGTGGTTCACGGTAGTTGTGTTGCTTGTTACTTCTGTGCTGGTGGTTCACGGTAGTTGTGTTGCTTGTTACTTCTGTGCTGGTGGTTCACGGTAGTTGTGTTGCTCGTTACTTCTGTGCTGGTGGTTCACGGTAGTTGTGTTGCCTCGTTACTTCTGTGCTGGTGGTTCACGGTAGTTGTGTTGCCTCGTTACTTCGGTGCTGGTGGTTCACGGTTGTTGTGTTGCCTCGTTACTTCTGTGCTGGTGGTTCACGGTAGTTGTGTTGCTCGTTACTTCTTTGCTGGTGGTTCACGGTAGTTGTGTTGCTTGTTACTTCTGTGCTGGTGGTTCACGGTAGTTGTGTTGCTCGTTACCTCTGTGCTGGTGGTTCACGGTAGTTGTGTTGCTTGTTACTTCGGTGCTGGTGGTTCACGGTAGTTGTGTTGCCTCGTTACTTCGGTGCTGGTGGTTCACGGTAGTTGTGTTTCTCGTTACTTCGGTGCTGGTGGTTCACGGTAGTTGTGTTGCTCGTTACTTCGGTGCTGGTGGTTCACGGTAGTTGTGTTGCTCGTTACCTCTGTGCTGGTGGTTCACGGTAGTTGTGTTGCCTCGTTACTTCTGTGCTGGTGGTTCACGGTAGTTGTGATGGTCGTTACTGCGGTGCTGGTGGTTCACGGTAGTTGTGTTGCTCGTTGTGTGCTACCATTCACTCTCGGTTTCTTGGAACATTTTCTTAAAGTGTAGTTGTTACTGTGTACCAGGTTTCTAAGACCGCTTTTCACTGACTTGTGTGCTGTTCTATATGTTCTCTGAATGTGAGAGTTTGACTATTGATAGCCGGTTGATCTTTCCATGAGAGCTTGGCTTTTGGTATTGCAGCTTCGGTCACCGGCAAAGCTTCTGCCCACCTGTTCAAGGTTATACTCAACTGCTGTTTTGTTTCCAAAACGTTTGGATTATTGCAAATGACTGCAAGAACTGGCAGAGATGCACAGCCCAGGAGTGCTGTATGCTATTAGGAGTTCCTGGACACTCATGGCCGTCCTCCTTGCCATCTGCAGCTTTTTCTGTAGAGCTTAAAGTAGAGTTTACCTTTATAATGCGGGTCCCAGACTGTCATACATCCATATGAGAGCCAGAGTAAATAAGAGCATGCAAATAAAACTTTAAAGAATATGGTAAAAATAGTCTTAGGTTCCAAAAATCTCAAAAAAGTCATTTTCTTCAACTCTTAAATAGGATGACTTTATAAACTTCAAAATTTAATGCAAAAAATCACAAAACTGTATGAAAATTTGACGTTCATCTCACACGTCTGAAAAGAATTGAGGATGTCTTAATGGTCCAAGACGGACCAAAACGTTGTCGGAAACTTCTTTTTCCGGCATGTGGGACAAGTGTCATCAATGTGTAATGATTCCATCCCTCCACGTCCCTACTTTCCAGCCAAAAAATACTTCACAAAAAGTTCAGGTTACCGGGGATATCCCACCTCGTATAGCAGCTACTTTGTGTGCTGGGATCTGCGTGGCTCCATCAGGGGATCTGAGCTCCATCGGGGGATCTGAGCTCCATCGGGCTCCGCTGGTGGTGCCTCGGAACACCCAGTAGGTTCTCCCATGGCAGTCTGGCTCGTGGTTAAAAAGCCCGGCTGAATACTGTCTGTGGTCTCGTGCCAAGCATATGCTTGTTGTACTTGGAGACGTGTAATACTTTATTCTGGGAGTGTAAGTCTGCCCTGAACTCTGCGGCTTTTTGGGGAGTTACTTACTACTTTGATGTTGGTGCAGTGAAATCAGTAGGTTGGCCAAGGTTCATCACAGGTGGCCGCTGGGATGTTTTCCTCGGGGTTACCAATTTTGTTCAAGCAGCTCACTTGACCGTCCAAGTTGGTTGGGCATCATTCTTCCCCCCCCCCCCTCCTGTCCCATCCCAAATCCTTATCCTGACCCCTTCCCAGTGTTATATAGGCATAATAAAATAGCTTGCGCTTTCCCCCTGATACCTTTCCTCCCCTCGCTCCTGCACCTCGTAGACAGCCAGACTGAGTTTCCTTCTTGCTAGGTAAGGGTGGGCCTCGGAGAGTGGGCCTCGGAGGCTTCGTGCAAGGGTGGGTCTCGGAGGCTTCATGCAATTACCTAAGGCTTGTTAACCTACTGAAATTAACCAGATATCACAATAAAGTGAGAGCAAGCTTGATTACACTGGGTTTGACTTTTCCAAAAGGATTAAGTGATCATTGTGTAGTATGCTAAAGTGTGTTTAACTCTCCTCAGATAAAGGCCCTGAACTGCCGGGCGAATATGTATCAATCGGAGTTCTCGAAGACCCTGGAGCACTCATTCTCTCCCTCTAACTCGTCGCTGTTGATCCACGCCCCGGAGGGCAAGCTCAAGTGTGTGCCTGGAGAGGCCCAGGACCACCTCCTGCCAGTCCTCTTCTCCGCCTCCGACCAGACCTCCGCCATCTTTACTGTCCAGGTAATTGTAAGGAAATTTAACGCTGTCTACCTGACATGTGTTATGCTCAAGGAAATTGGTGCCTTCGTGTTTGTTCGTAATGATCATAAATTAAGTATTAACACTGCACAATAGATCTGAGCTCCATAGGTTATTAGTGGCAAAGTATCTCATTAACTCTGAGTATCGTAAGGTTCAATGGCAACATTTGTGCAATATACTTTTACTCTTTTAGTAATAGTACATGATCCTAAAGTGATTTTTTATGTTACTGTAATTACAAAGTATGTGAACTCATAAATTTTGTGACCATAAATCAATTTAATTACTTAGCAGAGGAAAATGAGTAAAACTGAATGAACCAGCCATGCAAGTTATATGCTCGAGGGGATTGTTATAGAGAGGTAAATATAATTTTTTGGCATGAATACACTTGACTTAAAATGGGAAAAAATAACACAATTAGTATAACTACATTATATTTATTTTTGTTAATCATGTACAATTATTAATTAATTAAAAAATTTCATCCAACATGCTTTTCCTTGTAGCAGGCCACAGGCCCATATATCCACTACAGCCTGTTGGCCATCCACTCCTTGCAGGAACTGGTTTGTTTCTTAATAAAAAGTCCGCCTCTGTTCCGGCAATATTCATCACCCATGTTGGGGGGTTTTGACCCTGCTGACCCTCACCATGATGCAACCCACAACAGTTACCTAACTTAAAGATACTTATTTACTGCTAGGTGAACAGAGTCATCAGGTGAAAGGAACCATACCAAACCATTTCTGTCCTGGCTGGGGCTTACCCCGGGATCCTCAATTGTTTAGTTGGAAGAGTTCTAATGAATGTTAGATATAAAAGTTGTTTAATGATATATACAACTTAAAATTCTCATTGACCATTAGACCTGCATACGAAGCTACTTGCTTGCGTCAGGTTGTGTCTTGCGGGAAGGTCCAGTACCAGGGCAGCCAGGAGTACCAGCTGACCAGCGGGGTCTAACACTCTACTATTACTTCAGGTTGTGTCTCGCAGGAAGGTCCAGTACCAGGGCAGCCAGGAGTACCAGCTGACCAGCGGGGCCTAACACTCTACTATTACTTCAGGTTGTGTCTCGCGGGACGGTCCAGTACCAGAGCAGCCAGGAGTACCAGCTGACCAGCGGGGAGCTGCCCATCAGTGTGGAGCACCTGGTGGAGCCTCTCCCCCCTCCCTTCCCCAACACCATCAGGGGAGTCGTCAACATCAATATCAACATTCCTCCAACTGCGTCTCCCAAGGTCAAGGTCTGTATAAGGATTATATTTGCCTTTTAGTAAGTCTACTCAGAAAGGATAATTTGTTTAAGATAATGATAGACGTTTGCAACATTTGCCTGCTGCGAGTCGTTCAACTTCCACACTTTAAGGATGCACAAATAACCTTGAGAGATTGTTAGCAGTTTTCTTACTAAGCTTTCATTATTTATTAACCAAACCTTTAACTTCAAGATTATCTGAACTGTCATTCCACGTGCAAATTTCTGGAATATTTGAGAAATATTACATGCATAAATTTCTTCATAAATGCATTATATTTTTGGAGAAACTTACCACAAAGCCGCAGTGCATCAATGAAAGTGAAGACACAATGCACGTGTAAGTGCATTACAAACCAAATTTTCGGATGTAACCCACATTCTTTCTCACAAGCAGCTGTATACAGTGTTCTGAATAAGTGTCCAGAAGTTTGTGTTTTTATGTCTGGTAGAACACCTCACTTGGCGCTCATCATAAGACATCGTTGTTATCATCCTCCCCAGGAGCCAGAGACTCCCCAGGGACCTCCTAGGGGATTCCCCAGGGACGTCCTAGGGGACTCCCCAGGGACGTCTTAGGAAACTCCCCAGGGACCTCCTAGGGGACTCCCCAGGGACCTCCTAGGGCACTCCCCAGGGACCTCCTACGGAACTCCCCAGGGGACGTCCTAGGGGACTCCCCAGAGACTTCCTAGAGCACTCCCCAGGGACCTCCTAGGGGACTCCCCAGGGACCACCTAGGGGACTCCCCAGGGACCTCCTAGGGGACTCCCCAGGGACTTCCTAGGGGACTCCCCAGGGACCACCTAGGGGACTCCCCAGGGACCTCCTAGGGGATTCCCCAGGGACCTCCTAGGGGACTCCCCAGGGAACTCCTACAGGACTCTCCAGGGGACGTCCTAGGGGACTCCCCAGGGACCTCCTAGGAGACTCCCAAGGGACTTTCTCTGGGACTCCCTAGGGAGCTCCCCAGGGACCACCTAGGGGACTCCCCAGGGACCTCCCCAGGGGACTCCCCAGGGACCACCTAGGGGACTCCCCAGGGACTTCCTAGGGGACTCCTTAGGGACCTCCTAGGGGACTCCCAGGGACCTCCCCAGGGACGTCCTAGGGGATTCCCCAGGGACCTCCTAGGGGACTCCCCAGGGACCTCCTAGGGGACTCCCCAGGGACCTCCTAGGGGACTCCCCAGGGACCTCCTAGGGGACTCCCCAGGGATCTCCTAGGGGACTCCCCAGGGACCTCCTAGGGGACTCCCCAGGGACCTCCTAGGGGACTCCCAGGGACCTCTTAGGGGACTCTCCAGGGACTCACCGGGACTCCCCTAGAGACTCACCAAGGGATGTCGAAGTTTCAGAATAATGCTCAATTACCTGATTTCTGGGAACTGTGGGGCAGGGTTCTGTGGAATCATTATCCCTACTCTGGACACCACAACGTCTGTGCTCATATGACTTACCGATATTAGTTAGTTTTACTTCGAGAAAATTCTCGAAGAAAATATTCGAGGGTATAATATTATTAGAGGGAAAATAATAATATTAGAGGGAAAACATTAATATTAAAATATTAGTTGGAACCAGACCCTCTGATACTTTACAAGTGTAAATTATTATGTATTTCTCCCGCCTGCGCTCTAAAGGTGCGTTCTTCAACCTCTTTATACCTGCGA
Organism: Procambarus clarkii; assembly: GCF_040958095.1. Classification (NCBI taxonomy): domain Eukaryota; kingdom Metazoa; phylum Arthropoda; class Malacostraca; order Decapoda; family Cambaridae; genus Procambarus; species Procambarus clarkii. The sequence continues at coordinate 20,016,652 of NC_091228.1, read as the reverse complement.
ACTGCCGACGGCCTGTTGACGGCCAAGACAGAAATAAAACGTCATTGCTATGAAATAATACTACTGTATATGTAGATAGTATTTTATATATTAAAATGTTATAAAATTAAAATTATTAGTGTGACATCTACTGCTGCTTCTTTGTCAGCACATGTGACACACACACATGGCAGGAGCGTTGTTTGTGGGAGACGAAGCGCTCAGTTAACATTGTGACGTTCAAGAGAGGAAGGATTATGCTCTTGAGTCAACACACCTGCGGTCAATTTTTCTTTGCCATAATATATCCTTATTTTATTTATATACCATGAATACTGAATGTGAAAATCAAACTATTGAAACTATTATGTGAAAATACACAGGTCGAAATTAGTAAAGTAGCGCTATAATACAGTCAGCAAAACACCGCCTGGAAGAAGAGTTACACCGCGTGTGTGGCCGCTGGTCTGGGGAGGTCCTCAACATGTTCCCTCCAGCCTTACATGGTCGTGTAGTGAGCACTCAACTGTGGCTTGTTGTAGGTGGCCATAACTGTGGCTTGTTGTAGGCGGCCACAACTGTGGCTTGTTGTAGGCGGACACAACTGTGGCTTGTTGTGGGCGGCCACAACTGTGGCTTGTTGTAGGTGGACACAACTGTGGCTTGTTGTAGGCGGACACAACTGTGGCTTGTTGTGGGCGGACACAACTGTGGCTTGTTGTAGGTGGACACAACTGTGGCTTGTTGTAGGCGGACACAACTGTGGCTTGTTGTAGGTGGCCACAACTGTGGCTTGTTGTAGGTGGCCACAACTGTGGCTTGTTGTAGGTGGACACAACTGTGGCTTGTTGTAGGCGGACACAACTGTGGCTTGTTGTAGGTGGACACAACTGTGGCTTGTTGTAGGCGGACACAACTGTGGCTTGTTGTAGGTGGCCACAACTGTGGCTTGTTGTAGGTGGCCACAACTGTGGCTTGTTGTAGGTGGCCACAACTGTGGCTTGTTGTAGGCGGCCACAACTGTGGCTTGTTGTAGGCGGACACAACTGTGGCTTGTTGTAGGTGGCCACAACTGTGGCTTGTTGTAGGCGGCCACAACTGTGGCTTGTTGTAGGCGGACACAACTGTGGCTTGTTGTAGGTGGCCACAACTGTGGCTTGTTGTAGGTGGCCACAACTGTGGCTTGTTGTAGGCGGACACAACTGTGGCTTGTTGTAGGTGGCCACAACTGTGGCTTGTTGTAGGCGGCCACAACTGTGGCTTGTTGTAGGTGGACACAACTGTGGCTTGTTGTAGGTGGCCACAACTGTGGCTTGTTGTAGGTGGACACAACTGTGGCTTGTTGTAGGCGGACACAACTGTGGCTTGTTGTAGGCGGACACAACTGTGGCTTGTTGTAGGCGGACACAACTGTGGCTTGTTGTAGGTGGACACAACTGTGGCTTGTTGTAGGTGGCCACAACTGTGGCTTGTTGTAGGCGGACACAACTGTAGCTGTTGTGGGCGGACACAACTGTGGCTTGTTGTAGGCGGACACAACTGTGGCTTGTTGTGGGCGGACACAACTGTGGCTTGTTGTAGGTGGACACAACTGTGGCTTGTTGTAGGTGGACACAACTGTGGCTTGTTGTAGGCGACCACAACTGTGGCTTGTTGTAGGCGGACACAACTGTGGCTTGTTGTAGGCGGCCACAACTGTAGCTGTTGTAGGACGAACTTGGACTTTTATTGCTATAAAAGCCCTGGCATTTATTGCAATAAATGAATAATAACTATACATGGTATTCTAAATTATACACAAGATACTGTGTATACAGGGTATATACAGTATACATATATTAACCATACCGAATACATACCTTTTAGTGTATAAATGTGCTACAAGATAAAAACTAAATGCATTAACTAAAGAAATTAGATATACATATGCATATATATATATATATATATATATATATATATATATATATATATATATATATATATATATATATATATTTATATATATATATTTATATATATATATATATATATATATATATATATATATATATATATATATATATATATATATATATATATATATATATATATATATATTAGTATATTTTGGTAGCAGTCTTTCCTGTAGACATATATTATTAAATATGACCGAAAAAGTAAGATTAATAATTCTAACACGAATTTTCTCAATCTTTCGTACATTATGCTTCACTGTTGGAGGTAAATCAAAAATCACCTCTCCAAAATTCATTTTTATTTCTAGTCTGACGCGACACGGGCGCGTTTCGTAAAACTTATTACATTTTCAAAGACTTCACAAATACACAACTGATTAGAACTTGCGTTTCCCTGATTTTATATCTACATTTGAGTGAGGTGGGAAGGGTGATGTGGCATTACATTTGAGTGAGGTGGGAAGGATGATGTGGCATTAACACAAGACAGAACACTATAGGATATTAATAGGGTATTAAAAGTATCAACACAAGACAGAACAGAAACAATGGGTATTGAATAGAAGTGTTTGTAGAAAGCCTATTGGTCCATATTTCTTGATGCTTCCATATTGGAGCGGAGTCTTGAGGTGGGTAGAATATAGTTGTGCAATAATTGGCTGTTGATTGCTGGTGTTGACTTCTTGATGTGTAGTGCCTCGCAAACGTCAAGCCGCCTGCTATCGCTGTATCTATCGATGATTTCTGTGTTGTTTACTAGGATTTCTCTGGCGATGGTTTGGTTATGGGAAGAGATTATATGTTCCTTAAATAACATATAATCTTAAAACCTTCATAATCAATATAATCTTAAATCTTCTTAACATATAATCATATAAAAACCTTAAGGAACATATAATCTCTTCCCATAACCAAACCATCGCCAGAGAAATCCTAGTAAACAACACAGAAATCATCGATAGATACAGCGATAGCAGGCGGCTTGACGTTTGCGAGGCACTACACATCAAGAAGTCAACACCAGCAATCAACAGCCAATTATTGCACAACTATATTCTACCCACCTCAAGACTCCGCTCCAATATGGAAGCATCAAGAAATATGGACCAATAGGCTTTCTACAAACACTTCTATTCAATACCCATTGTTTCTGTTCTGTCTTGTGTTGATACTTTTAATACCCTATTAATATCCTATAGTGTTCTGTCTTGTGTTAATGCCACATCATCCTTCCCACCTCACTCAAATGTAATGCCACATCACCCTTCCCACCTCACTCAAATGTAGATATAAAATCAGGGAAACGCAAGTTCTAATCAGTTGTGTATTTGTGAAGTCTTTGAAAATGTAATAAGTTTTACGAAACGCGCCCGTGTCGCGTCAGACTAGAAATAAAAATGAATTTTGGAGAGGTGATTTTTGATTTACCTCCAACAGTGAAGCATAATGTACGAAAGATTGAGAAAATTCGTGTTAGAATTATTAATCTTACTTTTTCGGTCATATTTAATAATATATATATATATATATATATATATATATATATATATATATATATATATATATATATATATATATATATCTGCTAATGAGTAAAATTATCAATGATTCGTGAATTTTTTCTCATTTGCTTCAAAATCAATATAGTTGCACCAGTACGTACCACAATGAGTCCGCCAGATTCAACAGATGTGTAAAGTTTGATAATAATCAGCCCATATCTGCCTCTCCTATTAGTGGTGAAAAGTTTTAAGTTTATTTAATTAAAAGTGAGTTTTGCAGCTTCGAAACGAATAATCAGTTACAATTTAAATGTTTAAAAATTTTAAGTCAACATTTTTTTGTTCACGTTTCGTTTTAAAGATGCAATTTTATTTTATTTAGAATTAATTTTTAAGGCTACACTGCTAAAATTTTGTCCCACGTCTTAGAAATGTGTATTTACTTACATAAAATGTGAAAAATACTGACATTTTAATTTCATGTTCAGGCGAAAAGTCTGGAAAGGACCCCGAGTGTGAACAGCTTGCATGCCGAGCTCAACACCAATACTGCTATCAATGTATGACAACTAAATAGCTAATTCAATATACTGGGATGCTGAGTGCTAGTTAAGCATCTTCCCGTCCCAAATATGACCAGCTATTGGGTCTGTAACACTGTTGGAGGATGTGTGACCTGGAATGATGGCATTAACCTTATTTTCTCCCCCTCCATTAATAACTCTAAAACAATAATATGTTCCAGGTTTGATATGCCATATGAAGAGGGGCATTAAGACTGATAATGTTTTGCAGGTGTTGGTGTGGTATACCCGTCAAGATGGGGAGGTTGTGGCGGACTCGAGGGAGCTGGAGGTGGACAAGTGCCTCAGTAACACCGTAAACCTCACTTGGTCAGCCTCTCGCGTACAACCTGGGGAACAAGCCTCTCTGTCCCTCTCCTCAGAGCCAGACTCTGTGTGTAGCCTGGGTAAGTAAAGCACGCCAAGGCTGACTTAGACCTGCTTGAGGGAAGCATGTGCTGAGAAAATCTGATGCTCATTCAAGCAGGACAAGCAAATTTTGTTGTTATTCTAGTACAGTAAGAAAATTGTATTCTTATTTTACCATACTATATATTTATATTCTTATGCCAGCTCAGACACTAACATAAAGCTTTATTATTTCCTAAACCCAGGAGTGGTAGACAGAAGCACAGAGCTGCTGGCAGTAAACCCTGACCCCATTTCCCTGGAAGCAGTGTTCAACTTTGCTGGAAGTTTTGATGTGGGACGATGGCCCGGCTCTCAGATCGACGACTATAAATACTGTGAAAGAAAGAAGAGAGAAAGGATAGCGAGTGCGAAACCTGAAAGCTCTAATATAGGTTGGTTCAAATTTGTTATGGTTCAGTATAACAGTGTTGCCATTTTATGGTTCAGTATAACAGTGTTGCCATGTTATGGTTCAGTATAACAGTGTTGCCATGTTATGGTTCAGTATAACAGTGTTACCATGTTATGGTTCAGTATAACAGTGTTCACATGTTATGGTTCAGTATAACAGTGTTGCCATGTTATGGTTCAGTATAACAGTGTTACCATGTTATGGTTCAGTATAACAGTGTTGACATGTTATGGTTCAATATAACAGTGTTGACATGTTATGGTTCAATATAACAGTGTTGCCATGTTATGGTTCAGTATAACAGTGTTGACATGTAATGGTTCAGTGTAACAGTGTTGCCATGGAGAAAGAAAGAAAGAAGAACCCTTGACAAGCCGTCGGCTTTCTGGCCCCATCAAAACCACTTGAGATAGAAGCCCTCGGATAAATTTAAGTAAATTTACTTCCTTTCAAAGTTTCAAAGTCAACTAACAGAAGAGTCTCAATATTTACATTTAGCAGAATCATTTTATAATAATTTTATGAATGAAATAATCATTTGTTATTTTCTTTTCTTAATTTGAGCTTTCTCAAATTAAGAAATTTGAGAAATTAATTTTTTTCTCAAATTAACACCATTGTACGAGAATTTCTTCAGGTATCTTACAATAATGTTGCAATAATTAAATCTGTATTGTCCAACAAGAAGCTGATCCTTTGGAGGAGGTTGGTCGTAAGGTTAGTGCCGGTAATGCACCCTTTTGTGTGACTAGAGGTGGTACCCAGCAGTACCCGGGTGGACCCAGTGCCTAGACCAGTAGCACTCCCTCACAGGTCTCCCATCAATACCCCCAAACACTCCAAAAATCACCAATTACCGTGCAATGTTGTGCGAGATTAACCCCAAGTCTATGGCTTCTGTGAGATTTTTTTCTACGCCTACCTCCCTTAGGAGGTGGACTACAAGTTTAAAGGCTGCTCACGGCAGTTAGGCATGAGTTCAATAGAAAAAGGAAAAGCGGGAGCAAACCGCCAGGCCTCCACCAATAGGGGTGAAAACCTGACCACAATAGGTCGCTGGCTCCTCCTAGTTAAATAGGACGTTAAAACTAATAAGGGTAACCGGCGGGTTCTCACAATCAAATATTTATATCTGATGTGGCGCTATGAATTGGAATTCGAATTCCCAAGAACAGCCGTCATATCAAGATCACATCAACATTCAATCGTATAAAGCAGAACATGGGTGGAAAAGAATGGTTGAAGGGTTGACATCAAAGACCGTTTTCTATAACATAACAATTTATTAATAACAAGAGACTAACTACTACATTACCGAGTTTACGTTACGTTAATGTCCATCCAGTGGCACGATAACAAACAGCTAAATAGCAACCCTTGCTGTGAGGCTGCACACTGAACTAACCTGAACACAGGTGTGCCTACTGATGACGCAATATTGCAAAACAAAGAAAAATATCACAGACTAAGTTACACCACAGCGAATGGTTACGTTATTGTACATCAAGTGGCATTTGCAACACAGCTATTCAACAGCCCCTCGAGAAGTGACAGCAGGCTCCATCTTGCTGACACTTCGGGCTGACAACATGAACTAACTGAACAAATGAAGGATATCCACTGAAGACAAAGACACGAGCATGCAATCAATAGTGTCTCGGTTTCCCTGACAGCTACTATAATCACAAACTTAGGGGTCCTCCCGCCCCCCAGGAGAGACCCACGTAACTAGGAGGGTAGTCCAACAGTGACCCCCCCCCCTATCACAACCCAGTGTGAACACTCTTTACAACTCCCAACAAGAAGTTGCACTGTTGTCAACAGTAACAAAGACAGGCAAGGCGGGATTAACTGGTTACAAGGCAATTAAATGCACCCAAGACGTATCTCACTCAAGCTCAACACTGTTCTCCTATAACAGCTCTCACTCACTCAACAATAAGTGTGCACCCCTTATCCAGTTAATTTCCCCTTTCATTAACTCACTGAATCCTTAAGTCCTCAGCACAACTTAAAGAAACGAAGTAACCCCAGTGTTACATAGGTCACACTTACTACGGCATGCATAACAACACAAATGCACTGCCCACATACGGTTGCGGCTACTGCAACTCGTTAATTACTATGCCCACACATTAATGACACACGTTATGCAACAACAAGAGTATACCAATATTACTGCCCCCTTTTCTTGCAACCGTTGCAAAGGACTACTGTGAGCACACACTTACCTCAGCAAGGCAATTAACAAATCAATTGCCTGCTCTCATTAAGTACTGTGAATTCCCCTGAATAATCATAGAGGTCCCTTAAACCCTCAACACAGCTCCTAGGGCAGTAATATTGTAATACCTGATAACAACACTGCACAAACCTGCAACATAATGATGCCGTCAGCATACCCCACATGCTAATGACATCATTAGGCACTCAGTCAGCAATCACATCTACTGACTTACCACACAACCCAGTACATAAAACATGCAAATGAACACATAGAAATGGCATTCACATAATCAATGAAAATTATATCACCAGATAAATGTATCTCTAACTACACAGACCTCAGGGTATCCACTGACATCCCTTCAATGCTGGCCTGCCTACCTCTGCAGTGATAATAATTTTACATGCTGGTACTCCATAGCACTAATCCAGTCTGACCGATTATATAGAATCGACAACTGGATCATTTATATGGTAAATCTCTACACTGACCAGTTACATACCCGAGTCAGTCTATACACTTATATATAACTATACATATCTACAGTGTGGTACCGTGTACAACATCCATCTCCAGGTACCGCCCTACCAGTCACCTGGACGTGCCACTGACAGCTGTCACTCAGCTTGCTTCCTAGCCTGGAAGGGCTATGGGACAACACAGCTTTTACCGGAATTTCCACCGGTCCTCAACACACTGTTATACAATGATAATTGTACTCACGTTCTTCAAATCCTCATCAATCCTTTCCCTGGTCACTACCTCTCTGGCTGTAAACACCTAGCTCGCTCCTCGTGTGAGGTGTGACCATAGAATGTCCAGGGAAGGTGGCCCAAGCATGTGGCCACCTCGTGGCCCTAGGGGGTGGCCACGGGTAGTGCATGACGACACCGCACCCTACCCAGCGTGAGCTGGTGCGCGGGGTGGGGTGGGGTTTGGCCACGCGGGTGACCTGGGTGGGTGGCCTCCGGGCAGCTGGCCAAGGTAGGCGGCGTGGGTGACGCGGCCCTGGGACAGGCGGCGCGCACATGGGATGCATCAGCCCAGTTGGCTGGCTGCGCCTACAGGCATACACACGTGGATGGGAGATCACTTTACATCCCATCATCAGCATGCTCGCTTGTACACTCGGGTGACAATGGCTGGCGGCGTCACCACACGGTCGCCGCCAAGTGGAATTCAAAGTCCAACAGGGGTCTGTAATATCACCACAATTACACTAGGAGGCCCTGCCAATTATTCCACCAATTGTCCATTAACACTAGACAGGATGCTCAGACCCGAGGGATGAGGGATCAATCTGATAAACCATGAGGCCAGCTGCCTCATGGGTTAACACTGTAACTGTCTCTTAGTTTGTCACATCGGCCCCAATTTCACGCAAATTGGGCCTTGACACAACCCAGGATGGCAGGAGTGCCATCCACGATGAGTAATGACACAGCGATTAACGGGGGGTGGAGGTGGCAGGCTGCCACCTCCACCCAGCTACGTCTTGCTCCAGCTCGCTGCCCAGTTCAAACTGACTATTTGGCGGGCTAAGGGAACTCAAAATGCCCATATCTCCCCCCCCCCCTACCTTGTCTTGACCAATCAGCACAAAGCTGGCACAACTCCTTGGTGCCGCTTCCAATCACAGCTGTTCGCGCCAAAACTCAGCTAGGAGTAGAGATGCCTAAACCAATCACAGGCCTCCCTCACCCTCAGGCGTCCCGTGACATCACAAGGAGGGGGAGGCCTGAAAACAGTGGCGCAATGTCTCACATGGTGGGGGTGGGGGGCAACGTTCACCCCTCTGTCCTTCCCCCCTCTAACGGTCTTAGACAAGTACCTACTCACACCGCTCACTTTCAACTCCCATCCTATTTCATAGAAACAGGAAAATTCTGTAATTCTCTCCACAGAGCAATCACAGACTTCTGACTAGTCTTAAATGATAGTCCATAGCAAGAGCTTTCATCCAACACCCCACAAGTGTATGTTTGAAAACTTCTTGACTAGAGTCCCTAGAGCGACTAGCCTAATCTAGAAAACTAGGAAAACTAGCTGAGGGAATCTACATTCCCTCACAGCTTCCATCCTTGGATAGACAAATACTTTCTCTTTCATATATATAGCTGGGGTACCCCGGGTCTCTGTTCAGCCTATCCTCCTAAAGGGAAAGTTCTTATGAACAAATCCACAAGGGCCGTGATGAGTGTTCGAACTTTCGAACGGGATGATCCCAGACGCCGCCTTAGTTGACTAGGCCACGACACAGTCAAAAGAATTGTAAGTGGGAATTCCATTGAATTCAAACAGATCCTGCAGCCTCTCCGAGACGCAAATCAGGGTTTTACACAATTCCCCATGCAGTGATTGATGGATATATATTATTAATAGGAACGTTATCCCCACAGACAAAAATCAGAAGACACAGTTTACAATTTACTATAAAAATAAGAAGACGGCAAACCAACTTATGAATAAGTCTCCAGGCATCAAACAGAACGCCTTAAAAGAGACCAACGTCGTTTATACCACCACTTGATGCCCACTTGGGAACTGCCAGCCTCAAAGATCTTAGTATAGGCAAGACAACAACGTCTCTCTCTCTAGGTGATTAACAATGCACAAGCAACAGGGCTCCATTAAAGAGCATATAATCTCCTTACACAACCAGACCATCACCAGAGAAATCTTTCAAGCAACACAGAAATTATCGACAGGTACAACAACAACAGGAGACTCGACATCAGCGAGGCACTACACATCAAAAACTCAAACCCAGCAATCAACAGCCAGTTAACACATAACTATGTTCTACCTACTTCAAGACCCCGAACCAACATAGTATAACAAGAAGTTAGAACACGCAATAGCCTATTATACCCATTGTGCCTTGATACAAATAGATACAAATATACATACATATTCAATATATATATAGTAAATACACTCACACGCATACGCATAGCATGGCGTCCACCTTTAGTCAACCACAAAACAAAGTTAGAAAAGGTTCAGAGGTATGCCACCAGGCTAGTCCCAGAGCAATGAGAGGAGAAAGAGAGTACACCGAGAGGAATGAGCTATGGGAAAAAATTACTGGAACTGAACCTCATAACACTGGAGGACAGATGAGTTAGGGGAGACATGATCACGACCAACCAAATTCTCAGAGGAATTGACACAGTAGATAAAAATAAACTGATTAGTATGGATGGTACATGAACAATGGGACACAGGTGGAAACTGAGTACCCAAATGCACCACAGGGATGTTAGAAAGAACTTTTTCAATGTCAGAGTAGTTAACAAATGGAATGCATTAGGCAGTGATGTGGTGGAGGCTGATTCCATACACAGTTTCAAATTTTGATATAATAGAGCCCAATAGACATGACGAGGGAGGAGAGAGAGATAGCAGCAGAAGCAAGGAAAAAGCGCAAAGCGAGAGGAGAAAATCAGGAAATCACAGCCCCCAATACAACATAACCAGAGGTGAGTTTCCCCACAATAAGCAACCCAGTAACACCAGAGGGGAGGGATATTCCACCACCCTCCTCTTCATAGAAAACCCCCTTCTACTCTGAACCCTCCCTGCCCCCACTCAAATGCTCAGTCAGCCCTCCCTCCCTCCTCACCCCATACCTCCCCAGGTACCCCTTCCCTTCTCCACTTCAACCATATCCACCTTCCCCCCTTTCCCTTCCTGTCCCCTGTCCCCCTTCATCCCATTCCCTCCCAGTCTTCCCTTCACTTGAGCCCCCCACCCCCTCACCCCAGTATCCTCTGAGACTCTTATCCACCTCACAAATCCTCTCACTTATGAAACAGCTTCCCCCATCAGCAGAACACTCACAAAGAAGGGGACATGAGAAGGAACAGAAGAAAGTGAGTCTCAAGACAATGTACACTAACATAGATGGAATTACAAATAAAACATATGAACTTAGAGAATGAGAACAAGAAGAAAACTCAGACATAATAGCACTCACAGAAACAAAGTTAATGAAAACCATAACAAATGCAGTGTTTCCACAGGAGAACTATTTAGTGAGGAAAGAGAGAGAAGGAAGGGGAGGTAGTGGTGTAGCTCTGCTGGTAAGAAAAGGCTGGAGTTTTGAGGAGATGGTTATTTAAGGCTGTGAAGATTTCAGTGACTACATAACAGGTACCATAGCAATTGGAGGACAACAATTATAGTTGTAGTCATATATAACCAACCACTAAATGACAGAAGACCCAGAAAGGACTATGATAGAAACAACATTGCCACCATTAACATAATAGAGAGCAGCTTCTGTCGCTAGCAGGAATGGATCTGGACTACTAATCATGGGAAACTTCAACCACGGGAAGATAGACTTGGAGAGCTGAGTCTCACTTGGAGAGCTAAGCTGCTGGATGTGGCAACAAGAAACTTTCTAAGCCAACACATCAAGGGACTGACAAGAATGAGAGGGGAAGATGAACTAGCCATGCTTGATTTAATATTTACACAAATGAGTGAGATATAAGGGAAGTTAAGTTGGAAGCACCCTTGGGAATGAGTGATCACAGTGTATTGATCTTTGAGTACTTGGTAGAGCTAGGCTTCTCTCACTCAGTACTTTGTCCAACCATACTGGAAAACACTGGCGAGGTTCATCTTGTACGTGAGCCAGCCCACTGACAGTCTTACGAGGTGCCTATACCCCACGACCACTCTTCGGCCACTTGCTGGCAGAGAACCTCAGCCCACACGCTGATCGGGCCACTTAAACAGTCGATACAGGGGTAGTGAACCCCTGGCAAAAGCCTCTAGCGTCTGGCTAGCAGCGCTTCCCAACAGGCACCCTCACTGTCGTCCGTTTCTTCCCTAAGCCGGTCTCGGGGTACGACAATCTCTTCCAGTTCTACTTAAACACCAGTCGACACATACTGCTTTATATCGGCGGCGGTTTACATAGTCGTCTTGCAGGACTAAGTCGAGAGAACGTTGGCTGCTGTGGAGAGTTATACATGAAGGTGTGGAGAGTTATACATGAAGGAGTGGTGAGTTATACATGAAGGTGTGTAGAGTTATACATGAAAGTGTGGAGAGTTATACATGAAGGTGTGGAGAGTTATACATGAAGGTGCGGAGAGTTATACATGAAGGTGAGGAGAGTTATACATGAAGGTGTGGAAAGTTATACATGAAGGTGAGGAGAGTTATACATGAAGGTGTGGTGAGTTATACATGAAGGTGTGGTGAGTTATACATGAAGGTGAGGAGAGTTATACATGAAGGTGTGGAGAGTTATACATGAAGGTGTGGAGAGTTATACATGAAGGTGTGGAGAGTTATACATGAAGGTGAGGAGAGTTATACATGAAGGTGTGGAGAGTTATACATGAAGGTGAGGAGAGTTATACATGAAGGTGAGGAGAGTTATACATGAAGGTGAGGAGAGTTATACATGAAGGTGAGGAGAGTTATACATGATTAACGTTGATCCGTTATCTGCATTTTTTGGCAAATAAATCTTCCTAACTTTTGCTCACGTTAAAGCTGTTAAATAATTTGTTCCAAATATATTATAAGGTGCAGTCCTATACATAATTGTTGACTCACTAGGTGCTGGGTGGAGTTAGTTATCATGGACCAGAGCTCTCACTTGACTTACTAGGTGCTGGGTGGAGTTAGTTATCATGGACCAGAGCTCTCAGTTGACTCACTAGGTGCTGGGTGGAGTTAGTTATCATGGACCAGAGCTCTCAGTTGACTCACTAGGTGCTGGGTGGAGTTAGTTATCATGGACCAGAGCTCTCAGTTGACTCACTAGGTGCTGGGTGGAGTTAGTTATCATGGACCAGAGCTCTCAGTTGACTCACTAGGTGCTGGGTGGAGTTAGTTATCATGGACCAGAGCTCTCAGTTGACTCACTAGGTGCTGGGTGGAGTTAGTTATCATGGACCAGAGCTCTCAGTTGACTCACTAGGTGCTGGGTGGAGTTAGTTATCATGGACCAGAGCTCTCAGTTGACTCACTAGGTGCTGGGTGGAGTTAGTTATCATGGACCAGAGCTCTCAGTTGACTTACTGGGTGCTGGGTGGAGTTAGTTATCATGCACCAGAGCTCTCACTTGACTCACTAGGTGCTGGGTGGAGTTAGTTATCATGGACCAGAGCTCTCAGTTGACTCACTAGGTGCTGGGTGGAGTTAGTTATCATGGATCAGAGCTCTCAGTTGACTCACTAGGTGCTGGGTGGAGTTAGTTATCATGCACCAGAACTCTCAGTTGACTCACTAGGTGCTGGGTGGAGTTAGTTATCATGGACCAGAGCTCTCAGTTGACTCACTAGGTGCTGGGTGGAGTTAGTTATCATGGATCAGAGCTCTCAGTTGACTCACTAGGTGCTGGGTGGAGTTAGTTATCATGGATCAGAGCTCTCAGTTGACTCACTAGGTGCTGGGTGGAGTTAGTTATCATGCACCAGAGCTCTCAGTTGACTCACTAGGTGCTGGGTGGAGTTAGTTATCATGGAACAGAACTCTCAGTTGCTCATATGATGTACAATATATTTTATGTAAATTCATGATTTTTTTTATCTTTACAGAATTTGTGATAGTAGACCCGGGAAGATATTATTACCATAGTGAATACGTCGACGCTCTCCACATGTTTGACGTGAGTTATTATTGCCATTTATTGTGAGTTACCACACTATCAGTGTGTGTCTCACTATCAGTGTGTGTCTCACACTATCAGTGTGTGTCTCACACTATCAGTGTGTGTCTCACTATCAGTGTGTCTCTCACACTATCAGTGTGTGTCTCACACTATTAGTGTGTCTCTCACACTATCAGTGTGTCTCTCACACTATCAGTGTGTCTCTCACACTATCAGTAGTGTGTCTCTCTCACACTATCAGTAGTGTGTCTCTCTCACACTATCAGTAGTGTGTCTCTCTCACACTATCAGTAGTGTGTCTCTCTCACACTATCAGTAGTGTGTCTCTCTCACACTATCAGTAGTGTGTCTCTCTCACACTATCAGTAGTGTGTCTCTCTCACACTATCAGTAGTGTGTCTCTCTCACACTATCAGTAGTGTGTCTCTCACACTATCAGTAGTGTGTCTCTCACACTATCAGTAGTGTGTCTCTCACACTATCAGTAGTGTGTCTCTCACACTATCAGTAGTGTGTCTCTCACACTATCAGTAGTGTGTCTCTCACACTATCAGTAGTGTGTCTCTCACACTATCAGTAGTGTGTGTCTCACACTATCAGTAGTGTGTGTCTCACACTATCAGTAGTGTGTGTCTCACACTATCAGTAGTGTGTCTCTCACACTATCAGTAGTGTGTCTCTCACACTATCAGTAGTGTGTGTCTCACACTATCAGTAGTGTGTGTCTCACACTATCAGTAGTGTGTGTCTCACACTATCAGTAGTGTGTCTCTCACACTATCAGTAGTGTGTCTCTCACACTATCAGTAGTGTGTCTCTCACACTATCAGTAGTGTGTCTCTCACACTATCAGTGTGTGTCTCACACCATCAGTGTGTGTCTCACACTATCAGTGTGTGTCTCACACTATCAGTGTGTGTCTCACACTATCAGTGTGTCTCTCACACTATCAGTGTGTCTCTCACACTATCAGTGTGTCTCTCACACTATTAGTGTGTCTCTCACACTATCAGTGTGTCTCTCACACTATCAGTGTGTCTCTCACACTATCAGTAGTGTGTCTCTCTCACACTATCAGTAGTGTGTCTCTCTCACACTATCAGTAGTGTGTCTCTCTCACACTATCAGTAGTGTGTCTCTCTCACACTATCAGTAGTGTGTCTCTCTCACACTATCAGTAGTGTGTCTCTCTCACACTATCAGTAGTGTGTCTCTCTCACACTATCAGTAGTGTGTCTCTCACACTATCAGTAGTGTGTCTCTCTCACACTATCAGTAGTGTGTCTCTCTCACACTATCAGTAGTGTGTCTCTCACACTATCAGTAGTGTGTCTCTCTCACACTATCAGTAGTGTGTCTCTCTCACACTATCAGTAGTGTGTCTCTCACACTATCAGTAGTGTGTCTCTCACACTATCAGTAGTGTGTTTCTCACACTATCAGTAGTGTGTCTCTCACACTATCAGTAGTGTGTCTCTCACACTATCAGTAGTGTGTTTCTCACACTATCAGTAGTGTGTCTCTCACACTATCAGTAGTGTGTCTCTCACACTATCAGTAGTGTGTCTCTCACACTATCAGTAGTGTGTCTCTCACACTATCAGTAGTGTGTGTCTCACACTATCAGTAGTGTGTGTCTCACACTATCAGTAGTGTGTGTCTCACACTATCAGTAGTGTGTGTCTCACACTATCAGTAGTGTGTCTCTCACACTATCAGTAGTGTGTCTCTCACACTATCAGTAGTGTGTCTCTCACACTATCAGTAGTGTGTCTCTCACACTATCAGTAGTGTGTCTCTCACGCTATCAGTAGTGTGTCTCTCACACTATCAGTGTGTCTCTCACACTATCAGTGTGTCTCTCACACTATCAGTGTGTTTCTCACACTATCAGTGTGTCTCTCACACTATCAGTGTGTCTCTCACACTATCAGTGTGTCTCTCACACTATCAGTGTGTCTCTCACACTATCAGTGTGTCTCTCACACTATCAGTGTGTCTCTCACACTATCAGTGTGTCTCTCACACTATCAGTGTGTCTCTCACACTATCAGTGTGTCTCTCACACTATCAGTGTGTCTCTCACACTATCAGTGTGTCTCTCACACTATCAGTGTGTCTCTCACACTATCAGTGTGTCTCTCACACTATCAGTGTGTCTCTCACACTATCAGTGTGTCTCTCACACTATCAGTGTGTCTGTTACGGCCACAATGGGTCGCAACCGGGTTCTTTGCTGGAGGAACCAAAGTTCTAGTATCCGACCCCAAGTTAGTAGTGGCTTTCAAGGAGTGAGCTTGGTAATGCAAGTACAACACAATGGGGGAGTTGTAAGGAATACGGCACTTCATCAATTATCAATATATTCACATATAATCACTTTCCCATCACTTTAAATACTATCATAAAGGAAGTATTACTACACTGATATATACACAAGTGTCTCTCTCATAGGACACTAAGCGCTCCTTGATGCTCATGCGATGCAGCCTTGTCAACTTCCGTGTTTCCTCAACACACAGTACCGTCCTCAACCAGTACTGGGAAACATCAACGAGTCTACCCTAGCCATGGGCCAGCCTATGCACAGTCTCACTAGGTGCTCCTTGTGAATGCCCACAATCACTCTCCAGCCTAGTGCTGGCAGGGAACATCAGCCTGGCGCTGCTGGGCCTCTTCATGAACAAATACAAGGGTAGCGAACCCCTGGCAGGAGCTTCTTGCAACTAGCTAGTTACACTCCTCCGTAGCACCTTACTGTCAGTTGTCTCTTCCTCTAGCCAGTCCCGGGATACGCCGAATTCTGTCACTGCCACTTCACAGGCAGACAGCAGATACTACTCAGTTCCTCTTCGGCGGCGGCTCACTGCTCACATAAAGCAGAATGGAGTAGAGAGATATAGACTGCCTTGGCTAGACTGACTGTCCTCATACCACTGCAGCCCTATGTCGCCTCTGTGGATACAGACACGTCATCAGTAAACTGGCCAGTACTTGGGACACTAGGAAATACCACTTACGGACTCTGACATAAACATACAACTCCTACAATAGATGGCACTGATTTTCTAGGAGCCACCTCACCAGAGGTCAGCAACAGCTACCTCTTGAGCTGACCAGGACAGGAATCAAGCGCCTCTTGCAGGTATCATCCTGTCACCACCAGATGGCGTCGTCCATTTTGTGTGGGTTTCGGGAGCGGACTCACGGATGGCACTGATGTCGCTGCTCCATGCTCCGACGATGGACTCGGGTTCGTAACAGTGTCTCACGCTATCAGTGTGAGTCTCACACCTGTCCCCATCCCCCTAGCAACACACCTTAGAGGTTGCTAGGGCTAGGTAACCCATCCTCTTGTTCAGATAGTATCTTGTGTAACTATGAGCACAATAGTATAAAACTTGACATACTAAGCAATTAGCGAGAAGAATATGGTTATATTCACTTTATAATAGTAAAGTAAATAGTAAATAGTAATACTATTTACTTTATAGTCCGAAAAAATAAAGCTAAAAAACAAACTATATATTGCTAGTAAAGCACCCACATGCAGTGGAGAAAATGTCTAGGAGTCAGGAGTGGAGACCTCATTATTCGATATTATTATAATAGACCTCATATTAGACCACATATAGCGTGTGTCAGGCCCAGGGAGGTTAGGTTACGTGAGTGTGTCTTCGCAACAAAAATCGGAAATCTTTTCCGGTTTTTCTAATTCAAAAGTACCGATTTCAACTTCCTAATTGCGGTGTACGTCGGTATGTGTACTATTGTCGTCATCGTTACTATACAACGAAAACAGGCGGATCGACTGGGGTAGATCGTATAGTGGTAGTTCATACTCTGCCAACCTCAAGTTCCTCATTAAATCCCGTTTAATAACAATATGTTTGCCAGCTCCTGGACCCATGATGTACGTACCTGCCAAGTTGTCTGCCGGCGGCCTGGCGGAATGTGGTCAACTTTAACCTTTTCGTATTTCAGGAGTTCTAGGTCAGGAGTTACGTGTTCCCTGCCGTCCTGTTCTGTCGTGGCGACTTGGTGGGTCTCTGGTGTCGTCGAGTTGACCAGTTCTCTCTGGTGTGGTCGAGTTGACCAGTTCTCTCTGGTGGGTCTCTGGTGTGGTCGAGTTGACCAGTTCTCTCTGGTGGGTTTCTGGTGTGGTCGAGTTGACCAGTTCTCTCTGGTGGGTCTCTGGTGTGGTCGAGTTGACCAGTACTCTCTGGTGTGGTCGAGTTGACCAGTTCTCTCTGGTGGGTCTCTGGTGGGGTCGAGTTGACCAGTTCTCTTTAGTGGGTCTCTGGTGTGGTCAAGTTGACCAGTTCTCTTTGGTGGACGTCTCTGGTGTGGTCGAGTTGACCAGTTTTCTCTGGCGGGTCTCTGGTGTGGTCGAGTTGACCATTTCTCTCTGGTGGGGTCGAGTTGGCCAGTTCTCTTTAGTCGGTCTCTGGTGTGGTCAAGTTGACCAGTTCTCTCTGGTGTGTCTCTAGTGTGGTCGAGTTGACCAGTTCTCTCTGGTGGGTCTCTGGTGTGGTCGAGTTGACCAGTTCCCTCTGGTGGACGTCTCTGGTGTGGTCGAGTTGACCAGTTCTCTCTGGTGGGTATCTAGTGTGTTCGATTTGACCAGTTCTCTCTGGTGGGTCTCTGGTGTGGTCGAGTTGATCAGTTCTCTCTGGTGGGTCTCAGGTGTACCCAACGGCCTTGACGTATGGGTGTTTGCATTAATGATATAACATTTGTGATCCGATGGATGTTGTCATGTATGTGTTCTTGTTGCAAGATTTCAATGACAGTTCTCGAATCTGTGTGTATGATAACATGTTGTCGGTGTTCAGCAAGAGCATGTTCCAAAGCCTTTTGAATGGCTAGCATCTCTGTTTGAAAAGTTGAACACCCGTTTGAGAGTTTCTATCTAACTACAAACTTTCCTGCCTTAACTGCAGCTCCGGTTTCTTGTCCCTGCTGGTCTACTGATCCATCTGTGAAGTAAATGATGCTTTCAGATACCAAGTTTGATTCTATATTCATCTGTGCAATGATGCATAGACGATGAGGATTAGTCTAGTTCTTTATTTACTTCAAGAGTCATAATCTTAGTCTGGTGCCAGGAATTCCCATGGGGCTGCAAGACGAGGTCTGCGTGTATTTCGTGCTATCCCTTTGTGATTCTTTTTATAATTTCGAATGTATTGCATGGAAAGTCCACCTGGTTTTTTTAAAGCTCTTTTATCCCAAGTAACTTCTCTAGTGATTATATATTTGAGTGAACTGATTATTAGTCTAGTCAATATCTAGGTCAGCATGCAGGCAGCAGGCCCTTTTACCATTATTTCAACCCATGTTAGTTTTGTTTCTAGTCTTAGGTTCTGTATTTTAGTCCATCTGGGAGTCCCTGTTATGACTCGCATTGCATCATTTTGAATACCCTCAACCATTGCCCATTGACCAGGAGAAAGAGTGAGTAAGGCAAGCGCTGCATAATCAACTATGGAATGAACGGTGTGTATGTTAAACATTATTAACACTCTTGTGTCTCGCTCCTGGATGGGGCCCTGTGATTATTTTCATTATATTCAGTCGTGATTTTGGTTTCTCCTTCAGACATTAAATTTGCTTGTTGAATGGTTTTTAGAACCAATCCTTACTCCGAGATATTGATATTGTATAACCCCTTAAGATTAATGTCTTGAATGCGTAGGTGACTCCTGATTATTGCCACCCAGTCTCATTGCTTTAGATTTATGTGCAGATATTTTTTGCCCAAAAATGCAGCATTCAAATGTTACTTTATCTAGCGTCATTTGGACTTTATTCAAAAGAGAAGGACCTGTGACGACTAAAGATACATCAGCATAGCTTAGGAATTTAACCCTTTCTGGAAATGTCAGGGAAGCGAGGTTTTTCATAAGGATGTTAATGACTAGCACTGAGTCTGTAACTCCTCCTTGTGGAGTCCCATTCTCATGCAACTGGTAACCTGACACTTGGCCTTGCAGGTTTACTCTGGCATACCTTTCAGGAAATTTTGAATCAATTTTGAATTTAATTGAATTTATTAACATCTATAAAATTGATTGCGGACTTGCAAGTTCGAATCCTTTCACTAAATATACGGAGATTATTATAGCAGAACCTGAGTTAACTGTTCCTAGTAATGTTGCTATGCCGTTGGCAGTACCTACTGCTCTAGTGAAGTCAAATATTTACTAATGCAGACCTCCAGTTTTCCACAGAAGCCTATTTAAGAAATTCAGTCCTGCAACATGATGATAATGGGTCTATAATTGCCAGGTTCTTTTGGCTTAGGAAACGGAATTATGTCTCCTTTCTTCTAAGAGGTCGGTAGTTTACCTCAGATGCATCTATAGCGTCCAATATGGCTTATTCTCCAGCGAGAGAACCTTCTTGTTTGGTGAAGGGAGTGCCTCATTCGTTGAATGTAGCTATGTTCTCATGATTGGCTGTCAACCTCTCATGATTTACTTGCTCTGACCGTTGCAGTAAGCTGATGTTTAAGCTGCTCTCTCTGGAAATTGGAAAGGAAGTGTCTCAGCCTCTTGTAATGGTTGAATATATGTCTGTGGTCGGAATGGTCACCCTGATATTGCTTTAATCTGGCCTCATGTCTCTCCAAGACTATTATGTTCATTTAGAGTTTGACACCACTCAAACCATCTTGGTTCCTTCACCTCTTTAGAAACTCATCTTGCTTCAGATATCACGGCTCTTAGCAGAGTTCTTCCTTCTTTCAGAGGCTTTCTAAAGATGTTGACTCAGCTCTTACTCTTTAACTTCTTAACTGTAGAACAAATAATTCTTTTGTTTTGTATTATCTGGGATGATGACTGGAATTGCTTTGCTGCAGCTACAATGACTTCCTCGAGTCTCGTGTATGTTCACATCTTCAGGGGGCGAGTGCTGGAACGATATTGTACATTTTTCCTGGAAGCTCTTGCTTGGTACATCGCTGACCTCCTGGAATCTCTTACTTGGTTCATCGCTGACCTCTTGGAAGCTCTTCCTTGGTTCATCGCTGACCTGCTGGAAGCTCTTCCTTGGTTCATTGCTAACCTCTTGGAAGCTCTTTCTTGGTTCATCGCTGACCTCCTGGAAGCTCTTCCTTGGTTCATCGCTGACCTCCTGGAAGCTCTTCCTTGGTTCATTGCTGACCTACTGGAAGCTCTTACTTGGTTCATCGCTGGCCTCTTGGCAGCTCTTCCTTGGTTCATCGCTGACCTCCTGGAAGCTCTTCCTTGGTTCATCGCTGACCTCTTGGAAGCTCTTACTTGGTTTATCACTGACCTCCTGGAAGCTCTTTCTTGGTTCATCGCTGACCTCCTGGAAGCTCTTGCTTGGGTCATCGCTGACCTCCTGGAAGTTCTTACTTGGGTCATCGCTGACCGCCTGGAAGCTCTTGCTTGGTTCATCGCTGACCTCCTGGAAGTTCTTACTAGGTTCATCGCTGACCTCCTGGAAGTTCTTACTTGGTTCACCGCTGACCTCCTGGAAGTTCTTTCTAGGTTCATCGCTGACCTCCTGGAAATTCTTACTTGGTTTATCGCTGACCTCCTGGAAGCTCTTCCTTGGGTCATCGCTGACCTCCTGGAAGCTCTTGCTTGGGTCATCGCTGACCGCCTGGAAGCTCTTGCTTGGGTCATCGCTGACCTCCTGGAAGCTCTTGCTTGGGTCATCGCTGACCTCTTGGAAGCTCTTACTTGGTTCATCGCTGACCTCCTGGAAGCTCTTACTTGGTTCATCGCTGACCTCCTGGAAGCTCTTGCTTGGGTCATCGCTGACCTCCTGGAAGCTCTTCCTTGGTTCATCGCTGACCTCCTGGAAGCTCTTACTTGGTTTATCACTGACCTCTTGGAAGCTCTTGCTTGGTTCATCGCTGACCTCCTGGAAGTTCTTACTTGGTTCATCACTGACCTGGAAGTTCTTACTTGGGTCATCACTGACCTCCTGGAAGCTCTTGCTTGGTTCATCGCTGACCTCCTGGAAGTTCTTACTAGGTTCATCGCTGACCTCCTGGAAGTTCTTACTTGGTTCACCGCTGACCTCCTGGAAGTTCTTTCTAGGTTCATCGCTGACCTCCTAGAAGCTCTTACTTGGTTCATCGCTGACCTCTTGGAAGCTCTTCCTTGGTTCATCGCTGACCTCCTGGAAGCTCTTCGTTGGTTCATCGCTGACCTGGAAGCTCTTACTTGGTTCATCGCTGACCTCTTGGAAGCTCTTCCTTGGTTCATCACTGACCTCTTGGAAGCTCTTACTTGATTCATCGCTGACCTCCTGGAAGCTCTTGCTTGGGTCATCGCTGACCTCCTGGAAGCTCTTGCTTGGGTCATCGCTGACCTCCTGGAAGCTCTTGCTTGGGTCTTTGCTGACCTCCTTGAAGCTCTTGCTTGGGTCTTTGCTCACCTCCTGGAAGCTCTTGCTTGGGTCTTTGCTGACCTCCTGGAAGCTCTTGCTTGGGTCTTTGCTCACCTCCTAGAAGCTCTTGCTTGGGTCTTTGCTCACCTCCTGGAAGCTCTTGCTTGGGTCATCACTGACCTCTTGGAAGCTCTTGCTTGGGTCATCACTGACCTCCCAGGAGTTCTTGCTTGGGTCTTTGCTGACCTCCTGGAAGCTCTTGCTTGGGTCTTTGCTGACCTCCTGGAAGCTCTTGCTTGGGTCATCACTGACCTCCTGGAAGCTCTTGCTTGGGTCTTTGCTGACTTCGAGTCTTGCCTAATATTCAGTTATCATCGTGTGAAGGACGTACTAATAGTAGCATTGATTCGTATTAAAACAACTGGAGACAACGCCAGATATATTATGCAGTTTAATTTTCTAGCATTTAGTGAAGTTTCTTGACATTATCGTTTGAATTATTATTGGTATTGATGTTCTTGGTAAGTTTTGTAATAAATATAGTTCTTATAGTCTCCGTTATTTGTGATGCCTTTCTGCCATTGTAAAACATGTATTAATTCTTTAACTTGTTTTTCAGAACTCTGGTTTGTTCGTCTTCAGCGACTTGACACTAGAGACGAGACCGTGTGAGGAAGGTAATGTTCACTTCTCTTCATCAACGGCCTCTCTTCCCAATGTCAAAATTATCAATGTTTACTTTGTCATTCAGCTGTTTTTCTCAGACTTCTAATTGTAACTGTTACATGATTGTAACTGTCTGTATTGCTACAAATATTTTGCACTGTTATTTGTACAGCATATTTACTGCCAAACAAGACCAGGAGCACCTTTCTCCTCCCACTTCCATAAAATCACATCATATTCAGAATGAAATAAAATTCGCAAGTATTAAATCACAAATTTGAAATGCACATTAGTTGTCCATTTATATTTTTCAACTGTAAACATGTAAATTTTTATTTTTATATCAGCTTTAGGTAAAAAGCTCGAACTTTATAATAATATTTGTAATAATGATAATATATTAAGTCGAACTTAAAGACAAATTTAACTGATCCTCGAATTCTCACACGCTTGAGGATATTGAGCTTAACATAGCTAGAAGGCAGAAACATTTCAATTTTAACAAGCAATTTTAAACTGGTTTAAAATGTACGAAAATTCAAATAATTCCTCCCAGTCATAGATGTACAAATTGACGCTTGAACAGAATAAACTTAACATAGTTAGAATGCAGAAACATTTCACAGCCTCAATTCGAAACAAGCAATTTTAAACGATTTTTAAGCAATTTTTTCCTCCCAGTCATAGATGTACAAATATCGAAGGAATCAAGTATTTGAAGTCTTACACGAACACAATAAATGTGTCACCTGTCCATCGCGGACATAAGTGTCTCCAACAATCTCTGTTATAGCGATTGTTTGTTAGATAATATAAGTGATAAAATTACACATTTTTGTTTGCGTCAAGCTCAGTAATGTTAGTCCTCAATAACATAAGCAAATGTTCTGCAATTACTCTCTTAATGACCAGAGTGATTGGATATGCTGACTCAGACTGGAGGCTTGGGTCTGTGGTGTAGGTGCACATGTTACCCCTGCTAGTGTTGTGCACACTACCTTGGTGTAGGTGCACATGTTACCCCCGCTAGTGTTGTGCACACTACCGTGGTGTAGGTGCACATGTTATCCCTGCTAGTGTTGTGCACACTACCGTGGTGTAGGTGCACATGTTACCCCTGCTAGTGTTGTGCACACGACCGTGGTGTTGGTGCACAAGATGTTATCCCTGCTAGTGTTGTGCACACTACCGTGGTGTAGGCACACAAGATGTTACCCCTGCTAGTGTTGTGTACACTACCTTGGTGTAGGTGCACATGTTATCCCTGCTAGTGTTGTGCACACTACCGTGGTGTAGGTGCACATGTTACCCCTGCTAGTGTTGTGCACACGACCGTGGTGTTGGTGCACAAGATGTTATCCCTGCTAGTGTTGTGCACACTACCGTGGTGTAGGCACACAAGATGTTACCCCTGCTAGTGTTGTGTACACTACCTTGGTGTAGGTGCACATGTTATCCCTGCTAGTGTTGTGCACACGACCGTGGTGTAGGTGCACATGTTATCCCTGCTAGTGTTGTGCACACTACCGTGGTGTAGGCGCACAAGATGTTACCCCTGCTAGTGTTGTGCACACTACCTTGGTGTAGGTGCACATGTTATCCTTGCTAGTGTTGTGCACACTACCGTGGTGTAGGTGCACATGTTATCCCTGCTAGTGTTGTGCACACTACCGTGGTGTAGGTGCACATGTTACCCCTGCTAGTGTTGTGCACACTACCGTGGTGTAGGTGCACATGTTACCCCTGCTAGTGTTGTGCACACTACCGTGGTGTTGGTGCACATGTTACCCCTGCTAGTGTTGTGCACACTACCGTGGTGTAAGTGCACATGTTACCCCTGCTAGTGTTGTGCACACTACCGTGGTGTTGGTGCACATGATATTACCCCTGCTAGTGTTGTGCACACTACCGTGGTGTAGGGGCACATGTTATCCCTGCTAGTGTTGTGCACACTACCGTGGTGTAGGTGCACATGATTTTACCCCCGCTAGTGTTGTGCACACTACCGTGGTGTAGGGGCACATGTTATCCCTGCTAGTGTTGTGCACACTACCGTGGTGTAGGTGCACATGTTATCCCTGCTAGTGTTGTGCACACTACCTTGGTGTAGGTGCACATGTTATCCCTGCTAGTGTTGTGCACACTACCGTGGTGTAGGTGCACATGTTATCCCTGCTAGTGTTGTGCACACTACCGTGGTGTAGGTGCACATGTTACCCCTGCTAGTGTTGTGCACACTACCGTGGTGTAGGTGCACAAGATGTTACCCCTGCTAGTGTTGTGCACACTACCTTGGTGTTGGTGCACATGATGTTACCCCTGTGCCCACTACCGTGGTGTAGGTGCACAAGATGTTATCCCTGCTAGTGTTGTGCACACTACCTTGGTGTAGGTGCACATGTTATCCCTGCTAGTGTTGTGCACACTACCGTGGTGTAGGTGCACATGTTATCCCTGCTAGTGTTGTGCACACTACCGTGGTGTAGGTGCACATGTTACCCCTGCTAGTGTTGTGCACACTACCGTGGTGTAGGTGCACATGTTATCCCTGCTAGTGTTGTGCACACTACCGTGGTGTAGGTGCACATGTTACCCCTGCTAGTGTTGTGCACACTACCGTGGTGTAGGTGCACATGTTATCCCTGCTAGTGTTGTGCACACTACCGTGGTGTAGGTGCACATGTTACCCCCGCTAGTGTTGTGCACACTACCTTGGTGTAGGTGCACATGATACCCCCGCTAGTGTTGTGCACACTACCGTGGTGTAGGTGTACATGTTACCCCTGCTAGTGTTGTGCACACTACCGTGGTGTAGGTGCACATGATGTTACCCCTGCTAGTATTGTGCACACTACCGTGGTGTAGGGGCACATGTTATCCCTGCTAGTGTTGTGCACACTACCGTGGTGTAGGTGCACATGTTACCCCTGCTAGTGTTGTGCACACTACCTTGGTGTTGGTGCACATGATGTTACCCCTGTGCACACTACCGTGGTGTATGTGCACAAGATGTTATCCCTGCTAGTGTTGTGCACACTACCTTGGTGTAGGTGCACATGTTATCCCTGCTAGTGTTGTGCACACTACCGTGGTGTAGGTGCACAAGATGTTACCCCTGCTAGTGTTGTGCACACTACCTTGGTGTTGGTGCACATGATGTTACCCCTGTGCACACTACCGTGGTGTAGGTGCACAAGATGTTATCCCTGCTAGTGTTGTGCACACTACCTTGGTGTAGGTGCACATGTTATCCCTGCTAGTGTTGTGCACACTACCGTGGTGTAGGTGCACATGTTATCCCTGCTAGTGTTGTGCACACTACCGTGGTGTAGGTGCACATGTTACCCCTGCTAGTGTTGTGCACACTACCGTGGTGTAGGTGCACAAGATGTTACCCCTGCTAGTGTTGTGCACACTACCTTGGTGTTGGTGCACATGATGTTACCCCTGTGCCCACTACCGTGGTGTAGGTGCACAAGATGTTATCCCTGCTAGTGTTGTGCACACTACCTTGGTGTAGGTGCACATGTTATCCCTGCTAGTGTTGTGCACACTACCGTGGTGTAGGTGCACATGTTATCCCTGCTAGTGTTGTGCACACTACCGTGGTGTAGGTGCACATGTTACCCCTGCTAGTGTTGTGCACACTACCGTGGTGTAAGTGCACATGTTATCCCTGCTAGTGTTGTGCACACTACCGTGATGTAGGTGCACATGTTACCCCTGCTAGTGTTGTGCACACTACCGTGATGTAGGTGCACATGTTACCCCTGCTAGTGTTGTGCACACTACCGTGGTGTAGGTGCACATGTTACCCCTGCTAGTGTTGTGCACATTACCGTGGTGTAGGTGCACATGTTACCCCTGCTAGTATTGTGAACACTACCGTGGTGTAGGTGCACATGTTATCCCTGCTAGTGTTGTGCACACTACCGTGGTGTAGGTGCACATGTTACCCCTGCTAGTGTTGTGCACACTACCGTGGTGTAGGTGCACATGTTACCCCTGCTAGTGTTGTGTACACTACCTTGGTGTAGGTGCACATGTTACCCCCGCTAGTGTTGTGCACACTACCGTGGTGTAGGTGCACATGTTACCCCTGCTAGTGTTGTTTACACTACCTTGTTGTCGGTGCACAATGCTGAAGGCATAAGGTAAATGTTAATTGGTGACACCAACATGGATTATCAACAAAGACAGTACCGACTATAGCCAACCGCTGCCGCTGGTCCTTGATCAACGGGGAACCGAATACACTTCCATTACTTATTTAGTAAAAATAAACTAAATTTTAACGTTAAACGAAATCATTTTTTTTTTAATTAAAAGCAAAGGAGTGTGTTATCTGCGACTTTTTAACAAATACTTATTAAAATAAAATAATAAATAAATAAATTATAATGGAGTGTAAGTATGGTTGATACGTGACTGCTTGCCTGAGGAGGGCAAGAAATGTATATTGGTGGAGACAGTGTTGCTTGTGAAGTATTGCTTGCTGGGCTGTGCTGGGAGACCCGAGACACGCCGGCTCTCGCCTCAATTATATTACTCCATACGTAGCTGCTTCTATTTAATTATTAATAATATAATAATAATTTAATCCATCGAATAATAATAAGTGATTACTTGGACACTTACATTTAGATATGTATTTCCTGTTTTAACATCGTTCGCCTTGTCATTTTGTTCACATATTGCCATACTAAATTATATCTTGAGATTTGATTATATATCTGACACATGCGAAGCTAAGTAGTCTTTTGAGCTCGGTGCCTTTTGTGTGTGTGTTGGGGGGGGGGGAGATTAAATACTTAACTTGAATCATCTGATGAACATAAAAACTCTTGACTTTTCAGAGCGTCGTCACTATTTTGAGAGTGTGAACTTCGCGACAGCGCTTGGAGGTGGTTTTGGTGGTGCTGGTGGTGGCGGCTTCGCTGGTGCTATTGCGCCTTCCCGCCCGCTGCCCGAGGCCCCCCTGCCGGTCTTCGCCACAGACAGCGCCAGTAAGGAAGGCAGCGAACAACAGCCAGATGTTCCAAGGACCAATTTCCCGGAGACTTGGCTCTGGGACATCATCGTTGTCCCGTAAGTTTCCAGCTTATAGATTTATGTGTGAAAGTGTTCCGTTTTGTTTGTCTGTGAACACTGATCTTCACAAACCATATTGGGGGCTGTATTTGGTCTTTATTTCCAAAGGTTTCCAGCAATAATTCAAATCCATAATGCATTATAATCCACTTTCATGCAGAACACGATAGAACTTCAGACCACAGTGGGCCACTGACATTTTATTCCACTTACTTGAAGAACTTAACATTTATCTTGCTTTAGTGTCACACATTCCTGCACTAATTGTCAGTGGGTGGAGGTGCTGGCTGTCGACGTGTCAGTAGGTGGAGGGGTTGGCTGTCGACGTGTCAGTGGGTGGAGGTGCTGGCTGTCGACGTGTCAGTAGGTGGAGGGGTTGGCTGTCGATGTGTCAGTGGGTGGAGGTGCTGGCTGTCGACGTGTCAGTGGGTGGAGGTGCTGGCTGTCGACGTGTCAGTGGGTGGAGGTGCTGGCTGTCGACGTGTCAGTGGGTGGAGATGGGCTGTGTCCTACTGCATGTCTGATGGTCCTGGACTTCAGACGGAGAGTGATGATCATTTGTTGCACTTTAAATCACGGCCTCCTGAGATGCGTCAGTATGATGAGGATGATGAACACTCCTTCACTAATCATCACTTCTACTGGGAAGTTCTCAGTGATAATTGAAATCAGAATATATATATCATCAGTGTTGTAATAATTATGAACTTGGTTACAGTTTTGGCATAAAGGTGTAAATGTAATAATTAGTGTTATATGTGGTTATTGGCAGGTCGTCAGGCGTGAGCACCCAGCAGGTGACTGTACCGGACACCATCACACAGTGGGTGGGCAAGGCCGTGTGTGCCCACCCACAGAAGGGCGTAGGACTCTCCCAGAGGAAGCCCATCACCACCTTCACCCCCTTCTTCGTCGACCTCACCCTTCCCCCCTCTCTCAAGCGTGGAGAGATCCTCCCCGTCAAGATGTCTGTCTTCAACTACCTCGACCAACCCATACCTGTAAGTCCGCCTCTTTATCTCTGACTTGCCAGCAACACTCACACACACACACACACACACACACACACACACACACACACACACACACACACACACACACACACACACACACACACACACACTCAAATATAATAGTCAAAATATTGGAAAAAATAATTAAAACTAAATGGGTAGAACACCTGGAGAGAAATTATATAATATCAGACAGACAGTATGGTTTTCGATCTGGAAGATCCTGTGTACCGAATTTACTCTGTTTCTATGATCGAGCAACAGAGATATTACAGGAAAGAGATGGTTGGGTTGACTGCATCTATCTTGACCTAAGAAAGGCATTCGACAGAGTTCCACATAAGAGGTTGTTCTGGAAACTGGAAAATATTGGAGGGGTGACAGGTAAGCTTCTAACATGGACGAAAAATTTTCTGACTGATAGAAAAATGAGGGCAGTGATCAGAGGCAATGTATCGGACTGGAGAAATTTCACAAGTGGAGTACCACAGGGTTCAGTTCTTGCACCAGTGATGCTTATTGTCTACATAAATGATCTACCAGTTGGTATACAGAATTATATGAACATGTTTGCTGATGATGCTAAGATAATAGGAAGGATAAGAAACTTAGATGATTGTCATACCCTTCAAGATGACCTGCACAAAATAAGTATATGGAGCACCACTTGGCAAACGGACTTTAATGTTAATAAATGCCATGTTATGAAATGTGGAATAGGAGAACATAGACCTCACTCAACCTATATATTATGTGAGAAATCTTTAAAGAATTCTGATAAAGAACGAGATCTAGGGGTTATCTTGAGATGATTTCGGGGCTTTTTTTTTAGTGTCCCCGCGGCCCGGTCCTCGACCAGGCCTCCACCCCCACGAAGTAGCCCGTGACTGCTGACTAACACCCAGGTACCTTTTTTACTGTTAGGTAACAGGGTATATCGCCCAGGGTGTGGTTCTAGATAGAAAACTATCACCTGAGGACCACATCAAGAATATTGTGCGAGGAGCCTATGCCACGCTTTCTAACTTCAGAATTGCTTTTAAATACATGGATGGCGATATACTAAAGAAATCGTTCACGACTTTTGTTAGGCCAAAACTAGAATATGCAGCGGTTGTGTGGTGCCCATATCTTAAGAAGCACATCAACAAACTGGAAAAGGTGCAAAGACATGCTACTAAGTGGCTCCCAGAACAGAAGGGGAAGAGCTACGAGGAGAGGTTAGAAGCATTAAATATGCCAAAACTAGAAGACAGAAGAAAAAGAGGTGATATGATCACTACACACAAAATAGTAACAGGAATTAATAAAATCGATAGGGAAGATTTCCTGACACCTGGAACTTTAAGAACAAGAGGTCATAGATTTAAACTAGCTAAACACAGATGCCGAAGAAATATAAGAAAATTAACTTATGCAAACAGAGTGGTAGACGGTTGGAACAAGTTAGGTGAGAAGATGGTGGAGGCCAAGACCGTCAGTAGTTTCAAAGCGTTATATGACAAAGAGTGCTGGGAAGACGGGACACCAAGAGCGTAGCTCTCATCCTATAACTACACTTAGGTAATTACACACACACACACACACACGCGTGCGGGGGCCTGATAGCCTGGTGGATAGCTCGCAGGAGTCGTAATTCTGTGGCGCGGGTTCGATTCCCACACGAGGCAGAAACAAATGGGCAAAGTTTCTTTCACCCTGAATGCCCCTGTTACCTTGCAGTAAATAGGTACCTGGGAGTTAGTCAGCTATCACGGGCTGCTTCCTGGGGTGTGTGTGTGTGTGTTGTGTGAGGGAAAAAAATTAGTTAGTAAAAAGTTGATTGACAGTTGAGAGGCGGGCAGAAAGAGCAAAGCTCAACCCCCGCAAACACAACTAGGTGAATACACACACACACACACACACACACACACACACACACACACACACACACACACACACACACACACACACACACACACACACACACAACACACACACAGCCACAGAGACATTAGAAAGAACTTTTTCAGTGTCAGAGTAGTTAACGGATGGAATGCATTAGGAAGTGATGTGGTGGAGGCGGACTCCATACACAGTTTCAAATGTAGATATGATATAGCCCAGTAGGCTCAGGAATCTGTACACCAGTTGATTGAGGGGTGAGAGGCGGGACCAAAGAGCCAAAGCTCAACCCCCTCGCAAGCACAATTAGGTGAGTACAATTAGGTGAATTAGGTGAGTACACACACACACCAATGTAACGTACGATTATGTTACGATGTTGGGTAGATTAGTTACACAGTGTTTAGTGAGTTTCATATTTATTTAGTAGTCCTGGATACAGCAGTGTCGTAGACGTTGAGGCACAGCTTGGAGCAGAACTCCATTCCAAAAGGGAAACTATGAGGAGATAAGAGAATTCCTAACAGATATAACATGGGAAACAGAGCTCAGGGGAAAGACGGCCCAAGACATGATGGACTACATCACACAGAAGTCCAGGGAAGCAGCAAACAAGTTTGTCCCAGTCCAAAAGGAAAACAGTGAAATGAAGATGAGAAACCCATGGTTTAATCAGAAATGTAGGCTAGCTAAGCAGCAAAGTAAAAGGGCATGGAGAAACTATAGGAATAACAGGACACTTGGGAGCAGAGAAAGATACCAGAATGCCATGAATGAATATGTCAGGGTGAGAAGAGAGGCAGAAACACAATACCAAAATGACATCGCAAGCAAAGCAAGGACTCAGCCTAAATTGCTGCACAGCCACAACAAGAGAAAAACAACAGTAATGGACTAGGTTATGAAATTAAGGATAGGGGCAGAAGGATTCACTACAAACGACAAGGAAATGTATGAGGAACAGAATATTCCAGGAGGAATATTCCTGGAACAGAAATTCCAGGAGGTCTTCGCCTTAGAGCAAGGAGAAATTCCAGAGATAAGAGAGGGAATAGTAACCAGGAACCACTAGAAGAGTTTGAGATTACCAGTGGGGAAGTAAGGAAGCTTTTACTACAGTCAGATGTGACAAAGGCTATAGGCCCAGATGAAACCTCCCCTTGGATACTAAAGGAAGGAGCAGAAGCACTGTGCCTACCACTCTCCATAGTGTATAACAAATCACTGGCAACAGGGGAACTGCCAGAAATTTGGAAAGCAGCTAATGTAGTCCCGATATTCAAGAAGGGGCATAGACAGGAGGCATTGAACTACAGGCCAGTGTCCCTAATCTGCATACCATGGAAACTGATGCAGAAGATTGTGCGAAGAAAGCTAGTGGAACATCTGGAGCGAAAGAACTTTGTAACACAGCATCAACATGGGTTCAGGGATGGCAGGTCCTGCCTCACAGGGTTAATTGAATTCTTCGACCAGGCAACAAAAATCCGGCAAGGAAAGAGAGGGGTGGGCAGACTGCATATTTTTGGACTGCAGAAAGTCTTTGACACAATACCACATAAGAGGCTAGTGAAAAAGTTGGAGAAGCAGGCTGGAGTGAAAAGGAAGGTACTCCATTGGATAAGGGATTACCTAAGCAACAGAAGACAACGAGTAACGGTGAGGGGTGAGGTCTCAGATTGGGGAGACGTCACAAGTGGAGTCCCGCAGGGGTCAGTCCGTGGTCCTATACTGTTTCTGATATATGTAAATGATCTCCCAGTGGGTATAGACTCGTTTCTCTCAATGTTTGCTGATGATGCCAAAATCATGAGGAGGATCGAAACAGAGGATGATAGTAGGAGACTACAAGATGACCTAGACAGAATGAATGAATGGTCCAACAACTGGATGCTAAAGTTAAACCCGAGTAAATGTAAAGTAATGAAACTAGGCGGAGGAAACAGGAGGCCAGACACAGGATACTTCAATAGGAGATGAAGTACTTCATGGAACGGTCAGAGAGAAAGATCTAGGAGTTGATATCACACCAAACCTGTCTCCTGAAGCCCACATAAAAAGAATTACGTCTGCGGCATACGCGAGGCTGGCTAACATCAGAACAGCCTTCAGGAACTTGTGTAAGGAATCATTCAGAACCTTGTACACCTCATATGTAAGACTAATCTTGGAGTATGCGGCCCCAGCATGGAGCCCGTATCTTGTCAAGCACAAGACGACGCTGGAAAAGGTTCAGAGGTATGCCACTAGGCTAGTCCCGGAACTAAGAGTTACGAGGAAAGGCTGTGTGAGATGCACCTTATGACACTGGAAGACAGAAGAGTACGGGGAGACATGATCACTACCTACAAAATCCTCAGGGGAATTGACAGGGTAGACGAAGATAAACTATTCAACACTTGTGGTATGCGAACAAGGGGACACAGGTGGAAACTGAGTACCCAAACGAGCCACAGGGACGTTAGAAAGAACTTTTTCAGTATCAGAGTAGTTAACAGGTGGAATGCATTAGGCAGTGATGTGATGGAGGCTGGCTCCATACACAGTTTCAAATGTAGATTTGAATCTGTACACCAATTGATTGACATTTGAGAGGCGGGACCAAAGAGCCACAGCTCAACCCCCGCAAACACAACTAGGTGAGTACACGCACACACACTCACAGAACCTGTCTCTCCTGCCTGAGAGATAGGCAGGAATGACTGATAAGATGCTTCAGTGGATAAGGGAGTACCTAAGCAATAGGAAGCAGAGAGTTACAGTGAGTGGTGAGACCTCATGCAGATTGGCGTGAAGTCACCAGTGGAGTCCCACAGGTCTCTGCACTCGGACTTATCCTGTTTCTGATATGCGTAAATGATATCCAAGAGGGTATAGACTCATTACTCTCAATGTTTGCTGACGATGCCAAAATTATGAGAAGACAGAGGAGGGCCGCTTGAGACTTCAAGAAGACCTGGACAAACTGAAGGAATGGTCGAACAAATGTTGATAGAGTTTAACCCAAGCAAATGTAATGTAATGCAGATAGGTGTAGGGAGCAGGAGACCAGGTACAAGGTATCATTTGGGAGATGAAATACTTCAAGAGAGAGAGAAGGATTTGGGGTTGATATCACGCCAGACCTGTCCCCTGAAGCCCATATCAAGAGGATAACATCAGCGGCATATGCTAGGCTGGCCAACATAAGAACGGCATTTAGAAACTTGTGTAAGGAATCATTCAGAACTTTGTATACCACATATGTCAGGCCAATCCTGGAGTATCCAGCTCCAGTATGGAGTTCATATCTAATCAAGCATAAGACTAAACTGGAGAAGGTTCAAACATTTGCCACCAGAATAGTACCCGAGCCGAGAGGTATGAGCTACAAGGAGAGAATACGGGAGTCAAACCTCACGTCTCTGGAGGACAGAAGAGTTAAGGGGGACATTCTTAACACATACAAGATTCTCAAAGGAATTGATAGGGTAGATAAGGACATACTGTTTAACACAAGAGACATATGCACTAGGAGGCACAGGTGGAAATTGAGTGCCCAAATGAGTCACAGAGATATTAGAAAGGACTTTTTTTAGTGTCAGAGTGGTTGACAAATGGAATGCATTAGGAAGTAATGTGGTGGAGGCTGACTCCATACACAGTTTCAAGTGTGTGTAAATCACGAAAATTAACGCGTGATAAAAAATGTGAGTGTCAGACCACGGAGGAAGAATTAAAACAGGAATTTCCTTAAGTACTTTCGTATTAATACATCTTCAGAAGGAATGATTCCTTCCGAAGATGTATTAATATACGAAAGTAGTTAAGGAAATTCCTGTTTCAATTCTTCCTCCGTGGTCTGACACTGTCACAGATTCAAGTGTAGATATGATAGAGCCCATTAGGCTGAGGACCCTGTACACCAGTTGATTGACAGTTGAGAGGCGGGACCTAAGAGCCAGAGCTCAACCCCCGCAAGCACAAATAGGTGAGTATACACACACTCACACACAAGAAGCATCCCGTAGCAGCTGTTTAACTGTCAAGTACCTATTTACTGCTAGAAAACAGGTGCATCAGGGTGAAAGAAACTCTGCCCATCTGTTTCCGCCGGCGCCGGGAATCGATCCCGGGACCAAAGGACTATGTATCCAGCGAGCTGTTCACTCAACTACCAGCGTGTGTGTGTATGGGTGTTTGTGTGTGTGTGTGTGTGTGTGTGTGTGTGTGTGTGTGTGTGTGTGTGTGTGTGTGTGTGTGTGTGTGTGTACTCACCTAGTTGTGTTTGCGGGGGTTGAGCTCTGGCTCTTTGGTCCCGCCTCTCAACCGTCAATCAACAGGTGTACACATTCCTGAGCCTATCGGGCTCTATCATATTTACACTTGAAACTGTGTATGGAGTCAGCCTCCACCACATCACTTCCTAATGCATTCCATTTGTCAACCACTCTGACACTAAAAAAGTTCTTTATAATATCTCTGTGGCACATTTGGGCACTCAGTTTCCACCTGTGTCCTCTTGGGCGTGTTCCCCTTGTGTTAAATAGACTGACTTTATCTACCCTATCAATTCCCTTCAGAATCTTGAATGTGATGATCATGTCTCCCCTAGCTCTTCTGTCTTCCAGCGAAGTGAGGTTTAATTCCCGTAGTCTCTCCTTGTAGCTCATACCTCTCAGCTCGGGTACTAGTCTGGTGGCAAACCTTTGTACCTTTTCCAGTTTAGTCTTATCCTTGACTAGATATGGACTCCATGCTGGGGCTGCATACTCCAGGATTGGCCTGACATATGTGGTATACAAAGTTCTGAATGATTCTTTACACAAGTTTCTGAATGCCGTTCGTATGTTGGCCAGCCTGGCATATGCCGCTGATGTTATCCGCTTGATATGTGCTGCAGGAGACAGGTCTGGCATGATATCAACCCCCAAGTCTTCTTCCTTCTCTGACTCCTGAAGAATTTCCTCTCCCAGATGATACCTTGTATCTGGCCTCCTGCTCCCTACACCTATCTTCATTACATTACATTTGATTGGGTTAAACTCTAACAACCATTTGTTCGACCATTCCTTCAGCTTGTCTAGGTCTTCTTGAAGCCTCAAACAGTCCTCTTCTGTTTTAATCCTTCTCATAATTTTAGCATCGTCCGCAAACATTGAGAGAAATGAATCGATACCCTCCGGGAGATCATTTACTTATATCAGAAACAAGATAGGACCGAGTACAGAGCCCTGTGGGACTCCACTGGTGACTTCACGCCATTCGGAGGTCTCATTCCTCACCGTAACTCTCTGCTTCCTATTGCTTAGATACTCCCTTATCCACTGGAGCACCTTACCAGCTACACCTGCCTGTCTCTCCAGCTTATGTACCAGCCTCTTATGCGGTACTGTGTCAAAGGCTTTCCGATAATCCAAGAAAATGCAGTCTGCCCAGCCCTCTCTTTGTTGCTTAATCTTTGTCACCTGATCGTAGAATTCTATCAAACCTGTAAGGCAAGATTTACCCTCCCTGAACCCATGTTGGCGATTTGTCACGAAGTCCTTTCTCTCCAGATGTGTTACCAGGTTTTTTCTCATGATCTTCTCCATCACCTTGCATGGTATACAAGTCAAGGACACTGGCCTGTAGTTCACTGCCTCTTGCCTGTCGCCCTTTTTGTATATTGGGACCACATTCGCCGTCTTCCATATTTCTGGTAGGTCTCCCATCTCCAGTGACTTACTATACACTATGGAGAGTGGCAAGCAAAGTGCCTCTGCACACTCTTTCAGTACCCATGGTGAGATCCCATCTGGACCAACTGCCTTTCTAACATCCAGATCCAGCAGGTGCCTCTTGACCTCCTCTCTCGTAATTTCGAACTCTTCCAAGGCCGCCTGGTTTACCTCCCTTTCTCCTAGCAGAGTGACCTCACCTTGTTCTATTGTGAAGACCTCCTGGAACCTCTTGTTGAGTTCTTCACACTCCTCTCTGTCGTTCTCTGTATACTTGTCCTCGCCTGTTCGAAGTTTCAATACCTGTTCTTTCACTGTTGTTTTCCTTCTGATGTGACTGTGGAGTAGCTTTGGTTCGGTCTTGGCTTTGTTTGCTATATCATTTTCAAAACTTTTCTCTGCTTCTCTTCTCACCCTGACGTACTCATTCCTGGTTCTCTGGTATCTCTCCCTGCTTTTTGGTGTTCTGTTATTCCGGAAGTTCCTCCACGCCCTTTTGTTCAGTTTCTTCGCTTCCATACATGCCCTATTATACCATGGATTCTTCTGTTGCTTCTCAGATTTTTCCCTTTGGGCCGGGATGAACCTGTTTACTGCCTCCTAACACTTTTGGGTAACATAGTCCATCATACCCTGTACAGACGTATCTCTGAGGTCTGTGTCCCAAGGTATTTCACTTAGGAAACTTCTCATCTGTTCATAATTCCCCTTTCGGTATGCCAGCCTTTTGATTCCTAGTTCTTTCTTGGGGGAGACAAGTCCTAGCTCTACCAGGTACTCAAAGTTCAAAACACTGTGGTCACTCATTCCCAAGGGCGCTTCCATCTTAACTTACCTTATATCCCACTCATTTAGGGTAAATATCAAATCAAGCATTGCTGGTTCATCTTCTCCTCTCATTCTTGTTGGTTCTTTGATGTGCTGGCTTAGAAAGTTTCTTGTTGCCACGACCAGCAGCTTAGCTCTCCATGTTTCTGGTCCTCCATGCGGGTCTCTGTTCTTCCAATCTATCTTCCCATGGTTGAAGTCTCCCATAATTAGTAGTCCAGATCCATTCCTGCTAGAAACAGAAGCTGCTCTTTCTATTATGTTAATGGTGGCCATGTTGTTTCTATCATATTTCTGTCTAGATCTTCTGTCATTTGGTGGTGGATTATATATGACTACGACTATAATTTTTTCCCCTCCATTTGTTACGGTACCTGCTATGTAGTCACTGAAACCTTCACAGCCCTGAATATCCATCTCCTCAAAATCCCAGCCTTTTCTTACCAGCAGAGCTACACCACCCCCACCTCTTCCTTCCCTCTCTTTCCTCATAACATAATATTCCTGTGGGAACACTGTGTTTGTTATCGTTGTCGTAATCTTTGTTTCTGTGAGGGCTATTATGTCTGGGTTTTCCTCTAGTACCCGTTCTCCAAGCTCATTTGCTTTATTTGTAATTCCATCTATGTTAGTATACATCACTTTGAGGCTCACTTTCTTCTGTCCCTTCTCAAATCGCCTCCTTGGTGAGTGTTCTGCTGGTGGGGGAGGCTGTTCCATGGGTGTGAGGACCTGTGAGGTGGATAACAGGGTCTCAGAGGATACTGGGATGAGGGGTGGGGGATCCAGTGAAGGGGGAGGGACAGGGAGGGTATGGGGTGAAAGGGGAGGGAGGACGGGAAGGAAAGTGCGGGAGGGAGGACTCGGGAGGAGGGGAGGGGTAGAAGGGTGGGGATTGGGTGTGGGGGGAGATTTGGCTGAACATTTGAGTGGAGGCAGGGAGGGTTTGGGGTAGGGCGGTTTCCTATGCAGAGGAGGGAGATGAGGTTGTCCTCCCTTCTGGTGTTACTGGGTAGCTGGTTGTGGGTTCCCCCCTCGCCTCTGGGGGTGTTGTGTTGGGAGCTGTGACTTCCTGGTTTTCCCCTCTCGCCCTGCGCCTCTTCCTTGCTTCTGCCGCCACGGCTCTCTCCTCCCTTGTCATGTCTCTCTAGAGGAATACATTTTTAAATTTTCCCACGTTTTTCAGGGAGCTCAACTCTTCCTTGATAGGATCTTCTCTTTTGTGCTCTCGTTTGCAAACACTATCTTTATCATTCGGTCTCGGTCTTTGTTGTACCAACCTAGCCTGAAAACCTTCTCAATGCTATGCTTAGCCCCTTCCATGTCTAGTGCCTTTAGTACTTCATTCACTGCTGCTTTGTCCTTGTCATTCCACTGTGTCCTATTAGAGCCTTCCTGCTCTTTAATACCCACAGCAACCACTGATCTGTTCCTTTCCAGCAGTTAGCTAGTGGAGCGTGCCGTCTCCTGTGAGGTGGCTGCTTTCATGGCCACCTCCATCACTGCAGTCATTACTTCAGAGTTATTTTTTTTTAGTATTTCCGCAAATGTTGCTTTTATTGTGGCATTCTCATCCAAAAAACTATTACCACCTTCTCTCTGGATGGTTTTCTGATTCTCAGCCTCAATACCATTCTCTTTGAGGGCTCTAATCTCCTCCTTTGCTGCTGTCAGCTCTCTTTTCAGGTTGCTTATTTTGTTCTTCATTTCCTGCATCATTTCTTGCATCTCACTCTTGATGTCCTCCAGAAACTGGGCGAACATTTCCTTCATTTCGTCACCTTGGCTCTTCCCTGTTCCCCTGGTACCTCTGGCTGCCATGCTTGACCCTGTTCCTATAGTTGTGCCGTGATAGGATTTGTTAGGAGGGCAGAGCGGGATGGGGGAGGGAGAGAGAGAGAGAGAGGAAGAGAGAGAGAAAGAGAGAGAGAGAAAGGGAGTGATAAAGGGAGAGATAAATGGGTGGGTGGGGAGGAATCGACCCTTCCACTGAAGTGAGAAGAAAGTAGAAGGGGAAGGGGGGGGGAGGAGATGGAGAGAGAGGCGGGAGAGGGAGAGAGAGGAGAGGGAGAGAGCGGGTGAGGGAGAGAGGGGGGGAGGTGTGTGTGTGTGTGTGTGTGTACTCACCTAGTACTCACCTAGTTGTGTTTGCGGGGCTTGAGCTCTGGCTCTTTGGTCCCGCCTCTCAACCGTCAATCAACAGGTGTACAGATTCCTGAGCCTATCGGGCTCTGTCATATCTACACTTGAAACTGTGTATGGAGTCAGCCTCCACCACATCACCCCCTAATGCATTCCATTTGTCAACCACTCTGACACTAAAAAAGTTCTTTCTAATATCTCTGTGGCTCATTTGGGCACTTAGTTTCCACCTGTGTCCCCTTGTGCGTGTTCCCCTTGTGTTAAATAGACTGTCTTTATCTACCCTATCAATCCCCTTCAGAATCTTGAATGTGGTGATCATGTCCCCCCTAACTCTTCTGTCTTCCAGCGAAGTGAGGTTTAATTCCCGTAGTCTCTCCTCGTAGCTCATACCTCTCAGCTCGGGTACTAGTCTGGTGGCAAACCTTTGAACCTTTTCCAGTTTAGTCTTATCCTTGACTAGATATGGACTCCATGCTGGGGCTGCATACTCCAGGATTGGCCTGACATATGTGGTATACAAAGTTCTGAATGATTCTTTACACAAGTTTCTGAATGCCGTTCGTATGTTGGCCAGCCTGGCATATGCCGCTGATGTTATCCGCTTGATATGTGCTGCAGGAGACAGGTCTGGCGTGATATCAACCCCCAAGTCTTTTTCCTTCTCTGACTCCTGAAGAATTTCCTCTCCCAGAAGGAAAGTGTGTGTGTGTGTGTGTGTGTGTGTGTGTGTGTGTGTGTGTGTGTGTGTGTGTGTGTGTGTGTGTGTGTGTATGTGTGTGTGTGTGTGTGTGTGTGTGTGTGTGTGTGTGTGTGTATGTGTGTGTGTGTGTGTGTGTGTGTGTGTGTGTGTGTGTATGTGTGTGTGTGTGTGTGTGTGTGTGTGTGTGTGTGTGGGCAGAGAGGGAGGGGGAAGGAAAGAGAGGGAGGGAGAGAGAGAGAGAGAGAGAGAGAGAGAGAGAGAGAGAGAGAGAGAGAGAGAGAGAGAGAGAGAGAGAGAGAGAGAGAGAGAGAGAGAGAGAGAGAGAGAGAGAGAGAGAAAGAGAGAGAGAGAGAGAGAGAGAGAGAGAGAGAGAGAGAGAGAGAGAGAGAGAGAGAGAGAGAGAGAGAGAGAGAGAGAGAGAGCAGGAGAGAGATAGTGGTAGAGAGAGAGAGTGGGAGAGATAGGAGAGATAAAGAGTGGGAGAGAGAGGGAGTGGGAGAGGGAGAGAGGGGGAAAGAGTGGGGAGGGGAAGAGTGTGTGTATGGGCGATGCGGGGGACTGGGGGTGGGGGGGGGCGGAGATGGCGACCAGGACAGGTCAGGTCAGATGGGGGGGTCAAGAGGGGGGGATAGTAAGGTCCTGATCCCAGGTGTTAATGCCTTTTCCCCTGACTGAACGATTGTGTGTGTGTGTGTGTGTGT
The DNA here is from genome assembly GCF_040958095.1 of Procambarus clarkii. NCBI lineage: Eukaryota > Metazoa > Arthropoda > Malacostraca > Decapoda > Cambaridae > Procambarus > Procambarus clarkii. Next base: position 19,975,863 of record NC_091228.1, on the reverse strand, counting down.
GTGTGTGTGTGTGTGTGTGTGTGTGTGTGTGTGTGTGTGTGTGTGTGTGTGTGTGTGTGTGTGTGTGTGTGTGTGTGTACTCACCTAATTGTACTCACCTAATTGTGCTTGCGGGGGTTGAGCTCTGGCTCTTTGGTCCCGCCTCTCAACCGTCAATCAACTGGTGTACAGATTCCTGAGCCTATTGGGCTCTATCATATCTACATTTGAAACTGTGTATGGAGTCAGCCTCCACCACATCACTTCCTAATGCATTCCATTTACTAACTACTCTGACACTGAAAAAGTTCTTTCTAACGTCTCTGTGGCTCATTTGGGTACTCAGCTTCCACCTGTGTCCCCTTGTTCGCGTCCCACCAGTGTTGAATAGTTCATCCTTATTTACCCGGTCGATTCCCCTGAGGATTTTGTAGGTTGTGATCATGTCCCCCCTTACTCTTCTGTCTTCCAGTGTCGTAAGGTGCATTTCCCGCAGCCTTTCCTCATAACTCATAGTTCTGGGACTAGTCTAGTAGCATACCTTTGGACTTTTTCCAGCTTCGTCTTGTGCTTGACAAGGTACGGGCTCCATGCTGGGGCCGCATACTCCAGGATTGGTCTTACATATGTGGTGTACAAGATTCTGAATGATTCCTTACACAGGTTCCTGAACGCCGTTCTGATGTTAGCCAGCCTCGCATATGCCGCAGACGATATTCTCTTTATGTGGGCTTCAGGAGACAGGTTTGGTGTGATATCAACTCCTAGATCTTTCTCTCTGTCTGTTTCATTAAGTACTTCATCTCCTATTCTGTATCCTGTGCCTGGCCTCCTGTTTCCACTGCCTAGTTTCATTACTTTGCATTTACTCGGGTTGAACTTCAACAGCCATTTGTTGGACCATTCACTCAGTCTATCCAGGTCATCTTGTAGCCTCCTACTATCATCCTCTGTTTTAATCCTCCTCATAGTTTTTGCGTCGTCGGCAAACATTGAGAGGAACGAATCTATACCCTCTGGGAGATCATTTACATATACCAGAAACAGTATAGGTCCAAGGACTGACCCCTGCGGGACTCCACTTGTGACGTCTCGCCAATCTGAGACCTCACCTCTCACACAGACTCGTTGTCTCCTGTTGCTTAGGTACTCCTCTATCCACCGGAGTACCTTCCCTCTCACTCCAGCCTGCATCTCCAACTTTCGCACTAGCCTCTTGTGTGGCACTGTATCAAAGGCTTTCTGACAATCCAAAAATATGCAGTCTGCCCACCCTTCTCTTTCTTGCCTTATTTTTGTTGCCTGGTCGTAGAATTCAAGTAACCCTGTGAGGCAGGACCTGCCATCCCTGAACCCATGTTGATGCTGTGTTACAAAGTTCCTTCGCTCCAGATGCTCCACTAGTTTTTTTCGCACAATCTTCTCCATCAGCTTGCATGGTATGCAGGTTAGGGACACTGGCCTGTAGTTCAGTGCCTCCTGTCTATCCCCTTTCTTGTATATCGGGACTACGTTAGCTGCTTTCCAAATATCTGGCAGTTCCCCTGTTGCCAGTGATTTGTTATACACTATGGAGAGTGGTAGGCTCAGTTCTCTTGCTCCTTCCTTTAGAACCCAAGGGGAGATTCCATCTGGGCCTATAGCCTTCGTCACGTCCAACTCTAGTAAACACTTCCTTACTTCCCCACTGGTAATCTCAAACTCTTCCAGTGGTTCCTGGTTAGCTATTCCCTCACTTACCTCTGGAATTTCTCCTTGCTCTAGGGTGAAGACCTCCTGGAATTTCTTATTCACTTCCTCACACACTTCCTTGTCATTTGTAGTGAATCCTTCCGCCCCTATCCTTAATCTCATAACCTGTTCCTTTACTGTTGTTTTTCTCCTAATGTGGCTATGCAGCAATTTAGGCTGAGTCTTTGCCTTGCTTGCGATGTCATTTTCGTATTGTCTTTCTGCCTCTCTTCTCATCCTGACAGATTCATTCCTGGCATTCTGGTATCTTTCTCTGCTCTCCAGTGTCCTGTTATTCCTATAGTTTCTCCATGCCCTTTTACTTTGCTGCTTAGCTAGCCTACATCTTTGATTAAACCATGGGTTTCTCATCTTCATTTCTCTGTTTTCCTTTTGGACTGGGACAAACTTGTTTGCTGCGTCCTTGCACTTCTGCGTGATGTAATCCATCATATCTTGGGCCGTCTTTCCCCTGAGCTCTGTTTCCCATGCTATATCTGTTAGGAATTTTCTTATCCCCTCATAGTTTCCCTTTCGGTATGCTAACCTTTTGGTTTCGGTATCCCTCCTCGAGTTCAATAACCCTTCTTCAATCAAGTACTCAAACACCAGTACACTGTGGTCGCTCATTCCTACTGGGTCCTCAAAACCGATTTCTCTTATGTCGGAGTCGTTCAGAGTGAAGACTAGGTCGAGTCTCGCTGGTTCGTCATTGCCTCTCATCCTTGTGGGTTCTCCGACATGCTAGGTTAAAAAGTTGCTTGTCACCACCTCCAATAGTTTGGCTCTCCACGTATCCTCGCCTCCATGCGGTTCCTTGTTCTCCCAGTCAATCTTTCCGTGATTGAAGTCGCCCATGATGAGCAGGTGGGATCTATTTCTACAGGCAGCAGAGGCTGCCCTCTCAATTATAGTGTTAACTGCCTTGTTGTTGTTTTCATACTCTTGACTGGGTCTCCTGTCATTTGGTGGAGGGTTGTATATTACTGCTACTACTATTCTTGGTCCTCCCATTGTCATGGTGCCTGCTATGTAGTCTCTGAACTCCTCACAGCCCGGGATGGCCATCTCCTTAAAACTCCATTCCCTTCTCATGAGTAGGGCCACTCTGCCTCCTCCCCTACCTTCCCTCTCTTTCCTTATTACTGTATACTCCTGTGGAAACACGGCATTCGTTATGATTCCAGAGAGTTTTGTTTCAGTGAGTCCGATTACATCTGGGTTAACTTCTTGTGCTCTTTCCCTTAGTTCACTTGTCTTGCTTGTGATCCCATCTATGTTCGAGTACATCACCCTGAAACTGACTCTCTTCTGCTTCTTTTCTGGGGGGGACCTTTGGGATCTGGGGTGAGTGGGAGCTGGGGGGACCTGGCACGGGGGGATTGGTGGAGGAGGGAGGGCTTGGGGTGGTGGGGGAGAGGGGGAGGGTACAGGGGGTGGATAAGAGGGGGAGGGTACGGGGGGTGGATAAGAGGGGGAGGGTACAGGGGGTGGATAAGAGGGGGAGGGTACAGGGGGTGGGTAAGAGAGGGAGGGTTGGGGAAGCATGGGGGGAGGAGAGGCTGTGGGGGATAGGGGAGATGGGGGGGCTTGGGGGGAGAGAAAAAGGTGGAGGGCTTGGGGGAAAAGGGAGGGCTGAGGTGGGTGAGGAAGAGGGGAGGGTTTAGGGGAGTGGGGGAGAGGGGAAGACTTAGGTGGGGTGGGGGAGAGTGGGGGGCTTAGGGGGGAGGGGGGGAAGGGAGGGCATGGGGGGTGGGAGAGACGGGAAGGCATGTGGGAGAAGGGAGGGCATGGGGGATGGGGGAGAAGGGAGGTCCTGGGGAGAGGGGTGAGGGGGAGAAGGGGGGTGAGTGGGGGGAGGGGGGTGGGTGGGGGGAGGGTGCCCTAGGTGGGTACTTAGTGGGGGGCTGACAGGGGATGGGGCAGGTTGGGTGTCTGTTGGGTAGCATGTGGGGGTGGTGCCCCAATCCCTGTGGCTGTTGCACTGTTTGAGGAGGGTTCTCCACTTCCCTCTGGGATTGTAGGGTTCTGGGTTGTGGTACTCTGATTTCCTTCTCTCTCCCTGCGCTCCTTCCTCGTGTCTGCTGTCCGTATTCTCTCTTCCCTTGTCATATCCCTCTGCAGGAATATTTTCTTGAACTTCTCTACACCTTTTAGACAACACTTCCTTGCTAGCAGTTCCTCTTTCGCGATTTCGCTCATGAAAACCACCTTTATCATTCGGTCTCTGTCCTTGTTGTACTTTCCAAGCCTGAAAACCTTTTCAACATTTCGCTCAGCTCCCTCCATCCTTACCTCTTTAAGGATCTCTTTAATCATGTTTTTGTCCTTGTCTCTCCGCTCCTTTGGTCTGGTCCCTGTTTGTTCTTTAATGCCTGCTACTACTACTGCTCTATTTCTCTCTATCAGCCGGCTAGTACATGTGTGTGTGTGTGTGTGTGTGTGTGTGTGTGTGTGCGTGTGTGTGTGTGTCTGTTCTAGCGTGTGCACACTTGTGTACGTGTATACGTACGTGGGACGATGTATGGACGATGTATGATGACGATGGTTATCCGTCGTTGTCTCCCACTAGGTGATTCACTAAGTGCTGGTAGATTGATGAGGTCGGTTCTTCTCTGTCTACACAAAGCTCTGGAGTCAGTCACTGTATCGTTGTGTGACAGTTCACTAATTCACTGTACCACTGATCACAGTCACCACTCAACAGCACAATCAGGTAGTTCCATGGCGGGGCGTCCCACCCGGTCAGGTCGCACACTTACATGCACCGGTGATGCTCCACTTTGGTTTCTTCGCCAAATCTTCGCACTATCGCTAGCGATATGACTATGCTATGTTGCACCCTGCTAGCTACACAATGCGAGAGGCCAAATACTATGATCTAGCCTCTATACTCCTTCAATATCCCGAGAAATTGACGAATTTCCGCGGACCTCACTAATCGCGTGTGTCTCCTACCTTCTCCCGGCCCGGCCTGTGTGTGTACTCACCTAATTGTACTCACCTAATTGTGCTTGCAGGGGTTGAGCTCTGGCTCTTTGGTCCCGCCTCTCAACCGTCAATCAACTGGTGTACAGATTCCTGAGCCTACTGGGCTCTATCATATCTACATTTGAAACTGTGTATGGAGTCAGCCTCCACCACATCACTTCCTAGTGCATTCCATTTACTAACTACTCTGACACTGAAAAAGTTCTTTCTAACGTCTCTGTGGCTCATTTGGGTACTCAGCTTCCACCTGTGTCCCCTTGTTCGCGTCCCACCAGTGTTGAATAGTTCATCCTTGTTTACCCGGTCGATTCCCCTGAGGATTTTGTAGGTTGTGATCATGTCCCTCCAGAGAGGGGACTGTGTGTGTGTGTGTGTGTGTGTGTGTGTGTGTTTGTGTGTGTGTGTGTTTGTGTGTGTACTCACCTAGTTGTGCTTATGGGGGTTGAGCTCTGGCTCTTTGGTCCAGCCTCTCAACTGTCAATCAACAGGTGTACAGGTTCCTGAGCCTATTGGGCTCTATCATATCTACACTTGAAACTGTGCATGGAGTCAGCCTCCACCACATCACTTCCTAATGCATTCCATTTGTCAACCACTCTGACACTAAAAAAGTTCTTTCTAATATCTCTGTGGCTCATTTGGGCACTCAGTTTCCACCTGTGTCCCCTAGTGCGTGTGCCCCTTGTGTTAAACAGCCTGTCTTTATCAACCCTGTCAATTCCCTTGAGGATCTTGAATGTGGTGATCATGTCCCCCAAACTCTTCTGTCTTCCAACGAAGTGAGGTTTAATTCCCGTAGTCTCTCCTCGTAGCTCATACCTCTCAGCTCGGGTACTAGTCTGGTGGCAAACCTCTGAACCTTTTCCATTTTAGTCTTATGCTTGACTACATTTGGACTCCATGCTGGTGCCGCATACTCCAGGATTGGTCTGACATATGTGGTATATAATGTTCTGAAAGATTCCTTACACAAGTTTCTAAAGGCCGTTCTTATGTTAGCCAACCTGGCATATGCTGCTACTGCTATCCTCTTGATGTAAGCATCAGGGGACAGGTCTGGCGTGATATCAACCCCCAGGTCTTTCTCTCTCTCGGACTCTTGAAGTATTTCATCTCCCAAGTGATACCTTGTATCTGGTCTCCTGCTTCCTACCCCTATCTTCATTACATTACATTTGCTTGGATTAAACTCTAACAGCCATTTGCTCGACCATTCCTGCAGCTGGTCCAGGTCTTCTTGAAGCCTCAAGCTGTCCTCCTCTGTCTTAATCCTTCTCATAATTTTGGCGTCGTCAACAAACATTGAGAGGAATGAGTCTATACCCTCTGGGAGATCATTTACGTATATCAGAAACAGGATAGGTCCAAGTACAGAGCCCTGTGGGACTCCACTGGTGACTTCACGCCAGTCTGAGGTCTCACCCCTCACTGTAACTCTCTGCTTCCTATTGTTTAGGTACTCCCTTATCCACTGGAGCGCCCTACCAGTTACTCCTGCCTGTTTCTCTAGCTTATGCATCAACCTTTTATGGGGTACTGTGTCAAAGGCTTTCCGACAGTCCAAAAAATGCAGTCCGCCCACCCTTCTCTTTCTTGTTTAATCTTTGTCACCTGATCGTAGAATTCTATCAATCCTGTAGGGCAAGATTTACCCTCCCTGAACCCATGTTGATGGGTTGTCACGAAGTCTCTTCTCTCCAGATGTGTTACTAGGTTTTTCTCACAATCTTCTCCATCACCTTGCATGGTATACAAGTTAAGGACACTGGCCTGTAGTTCAGTGCCTCTTGTCTGTCACCCTTTTTGTATATTGGTACTACATTAGCAGTCTTCCATATTTCTGGTAGGTCCCCCGTTTCCAGTGACCTACTATACACTATGGAGAGTGGTAGGCAAAGTGCTCCTGCACACTCTTTCAATACCCATGGCGAGATTCCATCCGGCCCAACAGCTTTTCTCACATCCAGCTCCAATTGGTGCTTCTTGACCTCATCTCTTGTAATTTCGAACCTATCCAAGGTCACCTGGTTTGCTGCCACCTCTTCTAGCGCCGCGACATCTCCCTGTTCTGTTGTAAAGACCTCCTGGAACCTTTTGTTGAGTTCTTCACACACCTCTTTGTCATTCTCTGTGTACCTGTCCTCGCCCACCCTAAGTTTCATCACCTGTTCCTTCACTGTTGTCTTCCTCCTTATGTGACTGTGTAGTAGCTTGGGTTCGGTCTTGGCTTTATTAGCTATATCATTTTCATACCTTTTCTCAGCTGCTCTGTGTGTGTGTGTGTGTGTGTGTGTGTGTGTGTGTGTGTGTGTGTGTGTGTGTGTGTGTGTGTGTGTGTGTGTGTGTGTGTGTGCGCGCGCGCCTACCTAATTGTTCTCGCCTAATAATGCTTTCAAGGGATGAGTTACGGCTCTTCTGTATGAGTGTGTTTGTCAAATTTTTCGTTAGTGACTTGAAAACATTGTAAACAAATATGAAAGGTGAATACAGGAGTTGACTACTTAAATGTCTATCATACATGTTCGTTTATGGTATATGTTTCAGCTCTACTGAAAATTTATCATTTTTTTGTTAATTATTATTTTATGCAATTTTCATGTTCTAACTCCTTTGGTTATCGTGTTGGAGTCTTGAGTGTTATATAGCGCATTATATCCAACGACACAGACTGTGCTACACAGTCTTCCAGCGACACAGACTGTGCTACACAGTCTTCCAGCGACACAGACTGTGCTACACAGTCTTCCAGCGACACAGACTGTGCTACACAGTCTTCCAGCGACACAGACTGTGCTACACAGTCTTCCAGCGACACAGACTGTGCTACACAGTCTTCCAGTGACACAGACTGTGATACACAGTCTTCCAGCGACACAGACTGTGCTACACAGTCTTCCAGCGACACAGACTGTGCTACACAGTCTTCCTGGCGTCCAGCGACACAGACTGTGCTACACAGTCTTCCAGCGACACAGACTGTGCTACACAGTCTTCCTGGCGTCCAGCGACACAGACTGTGCTATACAGTCTTCCAGCGACACAGACTGTGCTACACAGTCTTCCAGCGACACAGACTGTGCTACACAGTCTTCCAGCGACACAGACTGTGCTACACAGTCTTCCAGCGACACAGACTGTGCTACACAGTCTTCCAGCGACACAGACTGTGATACACAGTCTTCCTGGCGTCCAGCGACACAGACTGTGCTACACAGTCTTCCAGCGACACAGACTGTGCTACACAGTCTTCCTGGCGTCCAGCGACACAGACTGTGCTACACAGTCTTCCTGGCGTCCAGCGACACAGACTGTGATACACAGTCTTCCTGGCGTCCAGCGACACAGACTGTGCTACACAGTCTTCCAGCAACACAGACTGTGCTACACAGTCTTCCAGCGACACAGACTGTGCTACACAGTCTTCCAGCGACACAGACTGTGCTACACAGTCTTCCAGCGACACAGACTGTGCTACACAGTCTTCCAGCGACACAGACTGTGCTACACAGTCTTCCAGCGACACAGATTGTGCTACACAGTCTTCCAGCGACACAGACTGTGCTACACAGTCTTCCTGGCTTCCAGCGATACAGACTGTGTTAGGCTTTGCTCCTTCTTCTAACAGTGACTTACGATAATGTCTAACCTCCTCATTCTAACTTAAGTCATGCCATTCACAGATCATCCTGGAGCGGTAACTGCGTTGTCACTCAAAACATTAATGATGCCATTCATTCTTATGTGTCTACTGTCTTGGTTTAGGTGTCTGTGAGGGTGCAGAAGAGTGAGGAGTACCAGATCTTGGAGGAGGCGACTGAGCAGATTGTCCTCGGGAAGCGTAGCTCTTGTGTCCCGGCACAGGACAAGGTCGTTCACATAGTGAGGATCAAACCCCTGGTGATCGGAGAAGTCAACATTAGCGTAGCTGCCTTCGTCGACCATGAATACTCGCAGCCCTGCGGCTCCGGTGATTCATCCATCAACAGAAGGTCAGCAAAATATTCTTTCTTTCCTCACTACTCATCAGTATTCAAGTCATGATGAGGATTATAATAATGAAATAATGATAATAATAATAATAATAATAATAATAATAATAATAATAATAATGATAATAATAATAATAATAATAATAATAATAATAATGATAATGCACAAGTAAATAATCTTTATGTGATATATCTCTGATAAAATCAATTTGAGCAATGCCGCAGAGTGATGAACTCGATTACCTTGCCTGAGTGCATAGGGATTATCCTTTGCTCCTGCCAGAGTGCATGGCAGATTATCCATAGGTAATGGATAATCCGCATGCACTCTGGCTGGGGAGATGATGCTGCAGAGTTGGGGAGCTTCATGCTCTCCTCTGCAGGCTGAGGTTCTGTTCTTTGGTCACTGGTGGGCGGTTTGTTCGGTTGTTGTCTTCTACTTCTCTGGCCAAGAATGATTCAGGTGGTTCCCGGAGGGGTCCCGAGATGACTCATGCCTGGCAGGTCTGCGTGCCACCGGTTCTGCCTCGTGGGTGCTATGTTGGCTGACCCCACTCCCTGGGTACCCCGTTCCTTGTGTCAGGAAAGCTAAGCAGCTTGTGGTCTGCCCTCAGGACTCTAATATTCGTAAATATGCAGCTTTGGCTGCAGTTTTTTCTTTAAAAATGTCGAGGACTTTGGGGCTTAGAGGTTTACATGGTTTAACCGGGTCTTGTGGGCCCAACACAGTGGGCTCAGTATCCAAGAACAGCGCCAATTCAACGCCGAATCAACGTCATCAACGTTTAATTTAATTTAGTTTAATCGTCGAACCCGCACCACTCTTGGATATCGTGCTCACTGGGGATTTGGTGAAAGTTCCTGGTCCCAGTCGGTCTTGTTTGACCTAAGACCTGCCGTTTCTCCTCATCATCCCTGATTAGTTCGTTGTTTGCCTTCTGCTCTTTAGTTAGCTTCAAGAAGCCATGAAGCGGCTCCTCCCACAAAACTATCATTGAATATAATAAAACGCCTCGTTCTGGTGGCTCCCAGACTCCATCCCTGCCAGGTTAGTTAGTTCCTTGTACATCACTCCGAACTGACCTGCAACAGGCTCTTGGCAGGGGCTTCGAGCCGATTGGTGCCGGCCATAAGTATTAACGGGCGTGAGCTAGTTTTGAGTGAACAAATTGTTTGGAATGAATAGTTTGGCAGGTTTGATGCTTCATTTCCCATGAACTCTGCAGTTGTCTGTCAAGCTTGACTTACTTTCTGGATGGATTCCTCAGTGAGGATGTTGACAAGTCACCTGCTTCTTGCACCTCACTCAAGAGGCCAGGTTCTGGCTTTGATCTCCATATAACATCTGATTTTTCTATCTACTCTGTGATTGTGAAAAAGTAAAGCAAAATAAGGAAGAAAGGAGGGGATAACGTTGGATAACATGGATAAGGTTGAGGGGGGAACTAAGGTAGAGAGAAACGAGTGGGGATAGAAAACGGGGAGCGAACTGGAAGAGTGGAGGTAGGAGGAATGAAGGAAGGAGGGATAAGAAGGTGTAGGGAGAGTAGACAAGACTGTTATTCTGTTATACTATCTATGATGTTATACTATACTGATATTCTAAGATGTTCTGATGTTTGCTGCCACCACCTGTCATTGAAACTAAATATAAATTCCACTTAAACAATGTGACAGGAGTACTGTTTAATTTCACTTTCTTAATAAATTCCTAAGTAAACCCGACTGGTTAAGTGAGGCGAGGTGGCGCGCGAGCTCCTCTCACCAAGCGACACCTTCCCTCACTCACCTCACGGTGCCCTCACTCTCGTTCCTACCTTGTTCATCTCGTTATTTCTCTAGTCTTAACTCTTACTTGAGGGGACATTGGTTCAAAGAGAGGACTGAACAAAAGTCAAGCTTGTTATTCTACACATAGACATTTATCGAATCAAATTATTTGAAATTATTTCAATTTCCAGCAATTGATATTTAACATTTTAACATCCTAATATTTAACATAATATTGACCAAATTAAAATGGGGGGGGGGGTCACCCACTCCATGCACGCCCACACCATACATGGCTAAATGGTTTAGACTCTACTAGCTTGTCACCACTAAGACACACTTCTGGTTTAAGACAATGCATAACTGAACTCTTACCTCACTAACAAGTTCACCCAGGGGTGGGTGATGGCTAATCACCAGCCGGGATGGAGGAGCTGGTTGGATGTACTCACCCTTGCAAAGGTTCCACTCTCACTGCTCAACCACCTCGCTGGCTGAGCCAGGGGTGGGTACTCTCGCAAGCCAGAACATGGCTTCTTTGTTGAAAGTACTGCCGTCAGCAAAGCTGTGCAGGCTCACCTCACCAACTACCACCTCGCTCTCGACTAACACGCACACACGTATACACTCACACACAATTACAACTCACAATTATACGTGAAAGAGTGCAAAATACTTGCACTGTTACATAAGTGCAAAATACTTGCACTGTTACATAAGTGCAAAATTCTGGCACTGTTACATCCAGCAGGCCAAAGACCACTTGGGCTCCACCAGAAAAGATACATTTCATTACATTTAGCACATTTTTCTAGATTTTTATCCCTTTTTTGTAAAAAGAAACTCGTAAAAATAAAATAGAAAATTTTAAGAATAGTGAATAAGGGTAAACCAGAACCTAGAGATTAGCACACTCCAAGAGATACACTTAATTGCTTAATTCATCCAATACAATCATAATAACTTTGTAATAGTTCTTCATAAACTAGCTAAACAGTATGCTAGTATAAATAGAACGAGGTGGTTTAAGTACTTTCCTATAATCGTTTTCAGAGACTCGCTGATAAAACCCATCACAGTGGAGGCCGAGGGGTTCCTGAGAGAGAAGACCTGGAGCAAGTACATCTGTTCTAAAGGTAAGGATTTACCATCATTGTTGTGTAGCCGTGTACCACCCTCAGTGATCAGTGTGACTGTCACCCTCAGTGATCAGTGTGACTGTCACCCTCAGTGATCAGTGTGACTGTCACCCTCAGTGATCAGTGTGACTGTCACCCTCAGTGATCAGTGTGACTGTCACCCTCAGTGATCAGTGTGACTGTCACCCTCAGTGATCAGTGTGACTGTCACCCTCAGTGATCAGTGTGACTGTCACCCTCAGTGATCAGTGTGACTGTCACCCTCAGTGATCAGTGTGACTGTCACCCTCAGTGATCAGTGTGACTGTCACCCTCAGTGATCAGTGAGACTGTCACCCTCAGTGATCAGTGTGACTGTCACCCTCAGTGATCAGTGTGACTGTCACCCTCAGTGATCAGTGTGACTGTCACCCTCAGTGATCAGTGTGACTGTCACCCTCAGTGATCAGTGTGACTGTCACCCTCAGTGATCAGTGTGACTGTCACCCTCAGTGATCAGTGTGACTGTCACCCTCAGTGATCAGTGTGACTGTCACCCTCAGTGATCAGTGTGACTGTCACCCTCAGTGATCAGTGTGACTGTCACCCTCAGTGATCAGTGTGACTGTCACCCTCAGTGATCAGTGTGACTGTCACCCTCAGTGATCAGTGTGACTGTCACCCTCAGTGATCAGTGTGACTGTCACCCTCAGTGATCAGTGTGACTGTCACCCTCAGTGATCAGTGTGACTGTCACCCTCAGTGATCAGTGTGACTGTCACCCTCAGTGATCAGTGTGACTGTCACCCTCAGTGATCAGTGTGACTGTCACCCTCAGTGATCAGTGTGACTGTCACCCTCAGTGATCAGTGTGACTGTCACCCTCAGTGATCAGTGTGACTGTCACCCTCAGTGATCAGTGTGACTGTCACCCTCAGTGATCAGTGTGACTGTCACCCTCAGTGATCAGTGTGACTGTCACCCTCAGTGATCAGTGTGACTGTCACCCTCAGTGATCAGTGTGACTGTCACCCTCAGTGATCAGTGTGACTGTCACCCTCAGTGACCAGTGAGACTGTCACCCTCAGTGATCAGTGTGACTGTCACCCTCAGTGACCAGTGAGACTGTCACCCTCAGTGATCAGTGTGACTGTCACCCTCAGTGACCAGTGTGACTGTCACCCTCAGTGATCAGTGTGACTGTCACCCTCAGTGACCAGTGTGACTGTCACCCTCAGTGACCAGTGTGACTGTCACCCTCAGTGACCAGTGTGACTGTCACCCTCAGTGACCAGTGTGACTGTCACCCTCAGTGACCAGTGTGACTGTCACCCTCAGTGACCAGTGTGACTGTCACCCTCAGTGATCAGTGTGACTGTCACCCTCAGTGACCAGTGTGACTGTCACCCTCAGTGACCAGTGTGACTGTCACCCTCAGTGACCAGTGTGACTGTCACCCTCAGTGACCAGTGTGACTGTCACCCTCAGTGACCAGTGTGACTGTCACCCTCAGTGACCAGTGTGACTGTCACCCTCAGTGACCAGTGTGACTGTCACCCTCAGTGATCAGTGTGACTGTCACCCTCAGTGACCAGTGTGACTGTCACCCTCAGTGACCAGTGTGACTGTCACCCTCAGTGACCAGTGTGACTGTCACCCTCAGTGATCAGTGTGACTGTCACCCTCAGTGATCAGTGTGACTGTCAACACTCGGCTCGTTACTTAAGCTCTAGGCCCAACTCTACATTGGTGCTTCACGCGGCTAACGACCAGATCATTTTGCATGATCATATGCCATCAGTCCCATCTCTCTCTTACACTAGACTCGGTGAGATGTTTGGTGATATTGACCTTGTCATTATACTGATAACGATAATTAATAATAATAAACAGATAAATCACACTAATGTGATATATATCAGAGACTATCACCTGGAGCTATTTAGTGACTGGTGACCAAGGCGCTGCCAGCCGCTTACTCCACCGCGGTACAGTGGTAAGGTCAGGCGTCGGCAGCTCACAGGCAAGGAAAAGGTGGTAGAAGAAGAATGCTTGAACAATGGGTAGAAGAAGGATGCTTAAGTAGGGTACTGGAGAGAGGGGGAGATTGGAAAAGGTGTACAGGAGAGAAGGGGGGATCAACGGGGAGAAAGTTTGACATGGGAGGAGATGGGAAGAAAAGACGGGATAGGGAAAGCAAGATGAGAAGGGGAAGATTCGGAGATAGGGGCGAGGGAGACCCGAGCACAGCCGGGTATCCTCCTTTAGTATATCTGTAAAAGAGAATGTCTGCTTGTTAGTCTATCTTCGGTTGGAGGCGATGGTTGTAATTAGCCTCATTCAACTTTCCATGGTGAATTGTTATTGTATGGTAAGCGTCAAAGGTGGATGCATTCGACCCCTCATGCCCCTCCTTAAGTTGGATTTGCTCCTATTGCTACAAACACCGACTCTAAGGACAATCAAACCAATATTATTAATTTCATAGTTTGCTCACAAGCAGATTTCTCGGCTGTTAATGGATGGAGGGAGGTAGGATGGGAATGACAGGGAATTAGGGAGTTGGAGTGAGGAGGAGGGGTTGAGGGGGGGGGGGGAGAGACCTGGACATCGCTGGGTACCCCATCTAGAGTTATATATGCAGTCCTCACACTGCTCTACCAAAATTTTGTTCCAGTGCTAGTCATTATTTTTGTATTAGAAATGACCTACCTACCTTGAGGCTACCTTGAGGTGCTTCCGGGGCTTAGTGTCCCCGCGGCCCGGTCGTCGACCAGGCCTCATGGTTGCTGGACTGATCAACCAGGCTGTTAGACGCGGCTGCTCGCAGCCTGACGTATGAGTCACAGCCTGGTTGATCAGGTATCCTTTGGAGGTGCTTATCCAGTTCTCTCTTGAACACTGTGAGGGGTTTGCCAGTTATGCCCCTTATGTGTAGTGGAAGCGTGTTGAACAGTCTCGGGCCTCTGATGTTGATAGAGTTCTCTCTCAGAGTACCTGTTGTACCTCTGCTTTTCAACGGGTGTATTCTGCACATCCTGCCATGTCTTCTAGTCTCATGTGGTGTTATTTCTGTGTGCAGGTTTGGGACCAGCCCCTCAATTATTTTCCACGTGTAAATTATTATGTATCTCTCCCGCCTGCGCTCAAGGGAGTACAGATCTAGGCTCTTTAGTCGGTCCCAGTAATTTAGATGTTTTACTGAGTGGATTCTAGCAGTAAAGAATCTCTGCACGCTCTCTAGGTCAGCAATTTCTCCAGCTTTGAAAGGGGCTGTCATTGTGCAGCAGTACTCCACTCTAGAGAGCACAAGCGTTTTGAAAAGTATCATCATCGGTATAGCATCTCTAGTGTGAAAAGTTCTTATTATCCAACCTGTAATTTTTCTTCCAGTTGTGACGGCTACTTTATTGTGTTCTTTAAAGGTAAGGTCTTCCGACATGAGTACACCCAGATCCTTTACATTGCCTTTTCGTTCTATGTTATGATTTGCCTGAGTTTTGTACGTGGTTTCTGTTTTTATATTTTCAATTTTTCCGTAGCGCATGAGCTGGAACTTATCCTCGTTAAACACCATATTATTTTCTGTAGCCCATAGAAAGACCTGATCTACATCTGATTGGAGGTTTGCCGTGTCCTCTATGTTGCCAACTCTCATGAAAATCCTAGTGTCATCTGCAAAGGATGATACAGTGCTATAGGTTGTGTTCTGGTCTATGTCCGATATGAGGATGAGAAAAAGTACTGGAGCAAGCACAGTACCCTGGGGGACTGAGCTCTTCACGGTTGATGGGCTGGATTTTATTTTGTTGACTATTACACATTGGGTTCTGTTAGTCAGGAAATTGTAGATCCATCTGCCTATTTTCCCGGTAATTCCTTTTGAACGCATTTTATGTGCAATAACACCATGGTCACATTTATCAAAAGCTTTTGCGAAATCTGTGTAAATTACATCAGCGTTTTGTTTGTCTTCCATAGCATCTAATGCATATCATAGTGGTCCAGCAACTGCGACAGGCAAGAGCTCCCTGTTCTGAAACCATGTTGTCCGGGGTTATGGAGATGCTGTGATTCCATGTATTTTGTGATCTTACTTCTTAGCACTCTCTCAAAAATTTTTATGATATGCGATGTTAGTGCAATCGGTCTGTAATTTTTTGCCTCTGCCTTATTTCCTCCTTTATGGAGTGGTGCTATCTCTGCTGTTTTTAGTATGTCAGGGATAACGCCAGTATCTAGGCTTTGTCTCCACAGAATGTGAAGGGCCTGCGATAGTGGTTTTTTACAGTTCTTGATGAATATGGAGTTCCAAGAATCCGGGTCTGGTGCAGAGTGCATAGGCATACTGTTTATGGCTTCTTCAAAATCTAGTGGGGATTGGGCGACGTCTGATATGTGATTTCATGTTGGTATCATATCCATAAAAGATTCATTTGGGTTATCAATCTTTAGTGCATTTAATGGCTTGCTGAAAACAGAGTCGTACTGCTTCCTCAGTAACTCGCTCATTTCTTTGTTGTCATCGGTGAAAGTTCCATCTCCCTTTCGCAGGGGCCCAATACTAGATGTGGTTTTTGATCTTGATTTTGCATAGGAGAAAAAATATTTCGGATTTCTCTCTATTTCACTGATGGCCTTTTGCTCTCTTTGCCTCCCCTGGATTTTGTATGATTCTTGTAGCTTGAGTTCAATTGTTTCTATTTCTCTACCTAACCTTTTTCGCCCTTCTTGAGATAGGGTGCGACTCACAAGTTGTTCCGCGATTCGTTTTCTTCGCCTATATAGGGAACGACGTTCCCGTTCCAATCTGCATCTCTTTCTCTTTTTTCTTAGGGGTATGCGGTTTGAACATATTTCTAGTGCTACTGAGCTTATTTTTTCCAGGCACTGGTTCAGGTTTGCATTTCCTAGCTGTTCTTCCCAGTTTATTTCTGTGAAGTCCTGGTTTATTTGCTCCCAGTTTATCCGTTTATTATTGAAGTTGAGTTTGCTGAAAGGACCTACACAAGACTTGTTTTAGGAAACACTCATTGTATATTGTTTAGATATTTGGTGAAGTATATTTGTTGTTGTTGCAGACTTTGAGACTGGCGAGGACTCGCTGGAGGCGTGGGAGCTGGAGACCCCACAGGTCATGGTGGAGGGGTCAGAGCGAGGCTGGGTCACGGCCGTCGGTGACCTCATCGCTCTCACACTCGAGGTACTCACTCACTCACTCACTCACTCATGTTCTCTGTGATAGTTATGTGTAAACCTTAAACCATAGGGACTATCTTGTTGAGAGATCAGTGTAACAAGGTGAGCAATATCCCCACATATGTTGGTTACATACTAACATGCATCAGAGTAAACATTAGTGCAGCTCAATACCATTGTCAGGTAAGATATTCTGGGCTCTCATATCACCTGTTTGGGCATCATGATATCTTTATATACACTAATTGATTAAAATAAAAAATTATATGTCTTATCGACTTTCATGTTGGATACTATAGAACAATTAATGCTCCATTCTCTATTTTTATAAAATTTTGTGGTGTTCTTTCTTTGAAGTTAAGTAAATTAATGAAACAATTATTTTTCAAATATTTAGAACAATAATTCAATCTCCGTTTAAATATCATCTTATATAGTTCTTATAGTAGTCATTTTAAATATAATTTTCCTTCTGATTTGACATCACAAGAAATTATTACACTGTAATTTCTTGTGAAGTGAGTGACTTGCTGATGACACTAATAATAAAGTGTTGCATGCACTTTACATACACCGTGTTGCATACACTTTACATACACCGTGTTGCATGCATACAACGGTGGATGCTTGGTGCATGTGCAACGGCTTCTTAACACATTATAACCCAGAATATTTCCATAATTCCTTGAAGAATTTGGGGAGCCTGATCCGGATGCCGTACGGGTGTGGGGAGCAGAACATGATCAACTTCGTGCCCAACATCTTCATCATGCAGTACCTGAAGGCCTCCAACCAGACCACCCCGGAGACCACCAGGAGGCTCCTCACCTACATGAAGACCGGTAACCTCATTATTATCTCTATCTATGTAAGGACAGTTAGCCAATATTTCTGGCTATGGTCGGTCTGAGGTCTGACAACGTGGGTGATGACTGGTCAGTACCTGCTGTCCCTCAAGCTAAGTAATGTTGTTGTTGTTTTAGATTCAGCTACTCGGAACAAAAGTTCCAAGCAGCACGGGCTATGGTGATCCCGTATTAGTCATCAAAACTACGGCCCACAATTGTTCCTGGACGTGCCCATGTTTATAACCTGAGTTAATGCTAAACGCGTTAGTTTACTGTGAACAAGTGTGGGCCGGAGTTTACATGTGCTTCAGAACAACTCTGGCCGCCTCGTCAGCAAACTCTAACAATGTGGTATACGTCTCTTATTGATATCGTCGTCAGGCAGAGAGCCCGTACTTGGGCTTATTCCAGGTCCCCCGTAGACAACTATAGCTAACCCTGGTGGCTCTACTACACTTTAGAAACTCTCGAGTACCTATTTACTGCTAGGTGAGTACCTATTTACTGCTAGGTGAGTACCTATTTACTGCTAGGTGAGTACCTAATTACTGCTAGGTGAGTATCTATTTACTGCTAGGTGAGTATCTATTTACTGCTAGGTGAGTATCTATTTACTGCTAGGTGAGTATCTATTTACTGCTAGGTGAGTACCTATTTACTGCTAGGTGAGTATCTATTTACCCTAGGTGAGTATCTATTTAATGCTAGGTGAGTGGATTTAGGTGGATTTACACCTATTTACTGCTACTTGATTACCTATTTACCGCTAGGTAAACATCGTGCGCAGGGAAAAAAATGTCCAACCGTTTCTGTCCGACCTAGAGAATAAATCCCGAGGTTATTAACCAAATACGTAGACCACTGTGCTAACAATAAGCATTTGAAACTACACGAACCAAACTAAGGAAGGGAATTATCAGGAGATAGCGCCAAGTCATCACGACTATATAGCACTTGGAAGGGGTCAGGATAAGGGTTTGGAATGGGACGGGGGAAAGGAATGGTGCCCAACCAATTGGACGGTCGGGGATTGAACGCCGACCTGCATGAAGCGAGAACGTCACTCTACCGTCCAGCCCAAGTGGTTGGGTACCAAACTAAGGAGGTATATGCTAATTATCACAATGATTATAATTGATAAAATACCTTTAAAACGCCGAAATTTGTACTCTACTGTCGATGGCATCCAGAGTGTGGAACACCGCGGGGACCAGATGCCGGGTTACCACTTGATTGGTATCTGACTGGCTCACCGTTACAGCTGGCTCATTGTTACAGCTGGCTCAGTTAGAGCTGGCTCAACGTTACAGCTGGCTCGCCGTTACAGATGGCTCAGTTAGAGCTAGCTCAACGTTACAGTTGGCTCACCGTTACAGCTGGCTCAGTTACAGCTGGCTCACCGTTGCAGCTAGCACAAAGGTACAGCTTGCTCACCGTTACAGCTGGTAGGCAGTGGCAGCTGTAACGGTGGCAGCTGGCTCATCGTTATTGGAAATTATAATAGAGTGTGGAAGTAGGCTACAGGGCAGACACAGCTTCAGAAGAGGAATTTCAAGATTTACATATCGTGAAAAATATGGTGAAGTCCAAGCTCTCATAATGGTAGATTTTAATCACTACACAATGGATTTTGGGTGAATCCAAAATCACAAGCCGAAGAGGAACAATTTCCTGGCCTGGTACAAGACTCATATTTTTTATTCAGCACGTGGTAGAGCCCACACGAGGCAGTAACATTCTGGACCTTGTGCTAACACCAGAAGAGGTCGTGGTCGATCAAACTCAGCAAGAGGAGAAGCTCGCCCCGTAATATTCTAAGATAGAACACAATTATAGAAACCCATATAAAGGTCTGGAACGATGACGTTCTAGACTGCTTTCGAGGAGTTCCTGTATGATGCAGTTCCTGCATCACAGAATGAGACAGGAACTGCAAAATACCTCCTGGTAGTCGGAGACTTGGGAGCTTCGTGGGGAAATTAAAAAAAAATCATCACTGAGCTTGGATCTGAGTGAGTACCAAAAAGTAAAAGGAGGAGGAGGAGGAGGTGGATGACGGGTTGTCACCAGTGCTATAACAGCAAGGCAAAACCTCTGAAAGAATTAAGAGTCCACCAGGAGGCACACGGGTTCACACATATAGAAGGGCTTTTATTTCTCTGCTCAGGGCACAAGAACAGGTAAAAGGAACTATGAAAGAAAACTTGCTCAGAATATAATGAAAGATCCAAAGTATATTTATGCCCACCAGAGAAGTAGAATAAAGACAAAAGACTCGATAGGACCCTTCGAAGATAAGTCCAACCAAATTTCAATTAATGATAAAAAGGCAGCCAACGTATATGAATATTTTACATCAGTGTTCACACTAGAAAGATTAGACAATTTAAAAAATACAAACATGTTTTAAGCAAAGGAAGAAAATGAATTAAGCAATATTCCCATAACGTGCAAAACAATCAGGAAGACCGTCGAAATACCCGTCGAAGTCCTGGGTAAATACTGGTATGGAAACATGTTTGTTGATTTGTGTTGCAAATTTCGGGATACCGTAACAGACGTGTAGATCACTTAATTGTTTCTAGTGCAGGTGAGACATGTATATGGCAATTGGCTTTCTGTTGTTTCTTTAATTTTTATACTTTTGTTATAAGCGCGTGTTATAGTAACTAGTTAATGTATTAGTTGGCGATAATTACATTAGTGGCTGCCTGCAGGGTACCAACGGGAGCTCCTCTACCGTAGAGGTGACGGCTCCTTCAGCGCCTTCGGCAACGCTGACGACTCCGGCTCCACCTGGTTGTCGGCCTTCGTCCTCAAGTCCTTCAGCCAGGCCCAACAGTTTATTGTGGTGAGTGGACCTCCTCTTGCTGTGTTTTACATTACTCTACACTCAAGCATTCATTCTAAGCCAATTGTTTCACGCCAAGCTAACTTGAACTTCCTAGTGTAAATGGCGGTCAACAGACGGAGCCCAACAGACGAAGCCCAACAGACAGAGCCCAACAGACAGAGCCCAAAAGACAGAGCCCAACAGACGGAGACCAACAGACGCATCCCAACAGACGCATCCCAACAGACGGAGCCCAACAGACGGAGTCCAACAGACGGATCTCAACAGACGCATCCCAACAGACGGATCCCAACAGACGGAGCACAACAGACGGAGTTCAACAGATGGATCCCAACAGAGGGAGCCCAACAGACGGATCCCAACAGGCGGATCCCAACAAACGGATCCTAAAAGACTGAGCACAACAGACGGAGCCCAACAAACGGAGCCCAACAGACGGAGTTCAACAGACGGATCCCAACAGGCGGATCCCAACAGACGGATCCCAAAAGACGGAGCCCAATTGACGGATCCCAACAGACGGAACCCAACAGACGGAGTCCAACAGACGGATCCCAACAGACGGATCCCAACAGACGCATCCCAACAGACGGATCCCAACAGACGGATCCCAACTGACGGAGCCCAACAGACGGAGTCCAACAGACGGAGCATAACAGACGGATCCCAACAGACGGAACCCAACAGACGGAGTCCAACAGACGGATCCCAACAGACGGATCCCAACAGACGCATCCCAACAGACGGATCCCAAAAGACGGATCCCAACTGACGGAGCCCAACAGACGGAGTCCAACAGACGGAGCACAACAGACGGATCCCAACAGACGGATCCCAACTGACGGATCCCAACAGACGGATCCCAACAGACGGATCCCAACAGACGGATCCCAACAGACGGATCCCAACAGACGGAGCCCAACTGACGGAGCCCAACAGACGGAGCCCAACAGACGGAGCCCAATAGACGGAGTCCAACAGACGGAACCCACCAGACGGAGTTCAACAGACGGATCCCAACAGGCGGATCCCAACAGACGGATCCCAAAAGACGGAGCCCAATTGACGGAGCACAACAGACGGAACCCAACAGACGGAACCCAACAGACGGAGCCCAACAGACGGAGCACAACAGACGGAGCCCAACAGACGGAGCCCAACAGACGCATCCCAACAGACGGATCCCAACAGACGGATCCCAACTGACGGAGCACCAGGAGTTTGACTGTTTTGGGTGCAGTGGTGAAGTTTTGTACGTTCGACCACTGCTTCTATAAGTACTACACAATTGTTAATATCGGATTGTATTTCCACACCCTAAGCACCCTAAAGCGATGAGACCAATTCATAACTATTGACTGAGCAATCAGCACAATAATCTAGCAATATCCTCATCACAAATGCGGCCACTGGGACAGGTAGACTGATCGTATTGCTCATGACGGCTGAGAAGGTTCTGAGGCAAGACTGATCTTTTGAAATGCTGGCAGTAGGTCACTAGAGACCTGTGTTGTTAACAATAATAAACATTTTATCTACTGAATGGATTTCCGGATTGCCAGATGTTTAGGTCGATACCCAGCCCACACCCCTGATACCCAGCCCACACACCTGATACCCAGCCCACACACCTGATACCGAGTCCACACACCTGATACCCAGCCCACACACCTGATACCCAGCCCACACACCTGATACCCAGCCCACACACCTGATACCCAGCCCACACACCTGATACCCAACCCACACACCTGACACCCAGCCCACACACCTGATACCAGCTCACACACCTGATACCCAGCCCACACACCTGATACCCAGCCCACACACCTGATACCCAGCCCACACACCTGATACCCAGCCCACACACCTGACACCCAGCCCACACACCTGATACCAGCTCACACACCTGATACCCAGCCCACACACCTGATACCCAGCCCACACACCTGATACCCAGCCCACACACCTGATACCCAGCCCACACACCTGACACCCAGCCCACACACCTGATACCAGCTCACACACCTGATACCCAGCCCACACACCTGATACCGAGTTCACAAACCTGATACCCAGCCCACACACCTGATACCCAGCCCACACACCTGATACCCAGCCCACACACCTGATACCCAGCCACACACCTGATACCCAGCCCACACACCTGACACCCAGCCCACACACCTGATACCAGCTCACACACCTGATACCCAGCCCACACACCTGATACCCAGCCCACACACCTGATACCCAGCCCACACACCTGATACCCAGCCCACACACCTGATACCGAGTCCACACACCTGATACCCAGCCCACACACCTGATACCCAGCCCACACACCTGATACCGAGTCCACACACCTGATACCCAGCCCACACACCTGATACCCAGCCCACACACCTGACACCCAGCCCACAACCTGATACCAGCTCACACACCTGATACCCAGCGCACACACCTGATACCCAGCCCACACACCTGATACCCAGCCCACACACCTGATACCCAGCCCACACACCTGACACCCAGCCCACACACCTGATACCAGCTCACACACCTGATACCCAGCCCACACACCTGATACCGAGTTCACAAACCTGATACCCAGCCCACACACCTGATTCCCAGCCCACACACCTGATACCCAGCCCACACACCTGATACCCAGCCCACACACCTGATACCCAGCCCACACACCTGATACCCAGCCCACACACCTGACACCCAGCCCACACACCTGATACCAGCTCACACACCTGATACCCAGCCCACACACCTGATACCCAGCCCACACACCTGATACCCAGCCCACACACCTGATACCCAGCCCACACACCTGATACCCAGCCCACACACCTGATACCCAGCCCACACACCTGATACCCAGCCCACACACCTGATACCCAGCCCACACACCTGATACCCAGCCCACACACCTGATACCCAGCCCACACACCTGATACCCAGCCCACACACCTGATACCCAGCCCACACACCTGATACCGAGTCCACACACCTGATACCCAGCTCACACACCTGATACCCAGCACACACACCTGATACCCAGCCAACACACCTGATACCCAGCCCACACACCTGATACCCAGCCCACACACCTGATACCAAGCCCACACACCTGATACCCAGCCAACACACATGATACCCAGCCCACACACCTGATATGCAGCTCACACACCTGATACCAAGCCCACACACCTGATACCCAGCCTACACACCTGATACTCAGTCCACACACCTGATACCCAGCCCACACACCTGACACCCAGCCCACAAACTACATACCCAGCCCACACACCTGATACCCAGCCCACACACCTGATACCCAGCCAACACACCTGATACCCAGCCCACACACCTGATACCCAGCTCACACACCTGATACCCAGCTCACACACCTGATACCCAGCCCACACACCTGATACCCAGCCCACACACCTGATACCCAGCCCACACACCTGATACCCAGCCCACACACCTGATACCCAGCCCACACACCTGATACCAAGCCCACACACCTGATACCCAGCCCACACACCTGATACCCAGCCCACACACCTGATACCCAGCTCACCCACCTGATACCAAGCCCACACACCTGATACCCAGCCTACACACCTGATACCCAGTCCACACACCTGATACCCAGCCCACACACCTGACACCCAGCCCACAAACCTGATACCCAGCCCACACACATGATACCCAGCCCACACACCTGATACCCAGCCCACACACCTGATACCCAGCTCACACACCTGATGCCCAGCTCACACACCTGATACCAAGCCCACACACCTGATACCCAGCCTACACACCTGATACCCAGTCCACACACCTGATACCCAGCCCACACACCTGACACCCAGCCCACAAAGCTGATACCCAGCCCACACACCTGATACCCAGCCCACACACCTGAAACCCAGCCCACAAACCTGATACCCAGCCCACACACCTGATACCCAGCTCGCACACCTGATACCCAGCCCACACACCCGATACCCAGCCCACACACCTGATTCCCAGCCCACACACCTGATTCCCAGCTCGCACACCTGATACCCAGCCCACAAACCTTATACCCAGCCCACACACCTGATACCCAGCTCGCACACCTGATACCCAGCCCACAAACCTGATACCCAGCCCACACACCTGACACCAGCTCACACACCTGATACCCAGCCCACACACCTGATACCCAGCCCACACACCTGATACCCAGCCCACACACCTGATACCCAGCCCACACACCTGATACCCAGCCCACACACCTGACACCCAGCCCACACACCTGATACCAGCTCACACACCTGATACCCAGCCCACACACCTGATACCCAGCCCACACACCTGATACCCAGCCCACACACCTGATACCCAGCCCACACACCTGACACCCAGCCCACACACCTGATACCAGCTCACACACCTGATACCCAGCCCACACACCTGATACCCAGCCCACACACCTGATACCCAGCCCACACACCTGATACCCAGCCACACACCTGATACCCAGCCCACACACCTGACACCCAGCCCACACACCTGATACCAGCTCACACACCTGATACCCAGCCCACACACCTGATACCCAGCCCACACACCTGATACCCAGCCCACACACCTGATACCCAGCCCACACACCTGATACCGAGTCCACACACCTGATACCCAGCCCACACACCTGATACCCAGCCCACACACCTGATACCGAGTCCACACACCTGATACCCAGCCCACACACCTGATACCCAGCCCACACACCTGACACCCAGCCCACAACCTGATACCAGCTCACACACCTGATACCCAGCCCACACACCTGATACCCAGCCCACACACCTGATACCCAGCCCACACACCTGATACCCAGCCCACACACCTGACACCCAGCCCACACACCTGATACCAGCTCACACACCTGATACCCAGCCCACACACCTGATACCAAGTTCACAAACCTGATACCCAGCCCACACACCTGATTCCCAGCCCACACACCTGATACCCAGCCCACACACCTGATATCCAGCCCACACACCTGATACC
The DNA here is from genome assembly GCF_040958095.1 of Procambarus clarkii. Classification (NCBI taxonomy): domain Eukaryota; kingdom Metazoa; phylum Arthropoda; class Malacostraca; order Decapoda; family Cambaridae; genus Procambarus; species Procambarus clarkii. The sequence goes on along the minus strand of NC_091228.1, from coordinate 19,950,302 downwards.
CAGCCCACACACCTGATACCCAGCCCACACACCTGACACCCAGCCCACACACCTGATACCAGCTCACACACCTGATACCCAGCCCACACACCTGATACCCAGCCCACACACCTGATACCCAGCCCACACACCTGATACCCAGCCCACACACCTGATACCCAGCCCACACACCTGATACCCAGCCCACACACCTGATACCCAGCCCACACACCTGATACCCAGCCCACACACCTGATACCCAGCCCACACACCTGATACCCAGCCCACACACCTGATACCCAGCCCACACACCTGATACCGAGTCCACACACCTGATACCCAGCTCACACACCTGATACCCAGCACACACACCTGATACCCAGCCCACACACCTGATACCCAGCCCACACACCTGATACCCAGCCCACACACCTGATACCAAGCCCACACACCTGATACCCAGCCAACACACATGATACCCAGCCCACACACCTGATATGCAGCTCACACACCTGATACCAAGCCCACACACCTGATACCCAGCCTACACACCTGATACTCAGTCCACACACCTGATACCCAGCCCACACACCTGACACCCAGCCCACAAACTACATACCCAGCCCACACACCTGATACCCAGCCCACACACCTGATACCCAGCCAACACACCTGATACCCAGCCCACACACCTGATACCCAGCTCACACACCTGATACCCAGCTCACACACCTGATACCCAGCCCACACACCTGATACCCAGCCCACACACCTGATACCCAGCCCACACACCTGATACCCAGCCCACACACCTGATACCCAGCCCACACACCTGATACCAAGCCCACACACCTGATACCCAGCCCACACACCTGATAACCAGCCCACACACCTGATACCCAGCTCACACACCTGATACCAAGCCCACACACCTGATACCCAGCCTACACACCTGATACCCAGTCCACACACCTGATACCCAGCCCACACACCTGACACCCAGCCCACAAACCTGATACCCAGCCCACACACCTGATACCCAGCCCACACACCTGATACCCAGCCCACATACCTGATACCCAGCCCACACACCTGATACCCAGCTCACACACCTGATGCCCAGCTCACACACCTGATACCAAGCCCACACACCTGATACCCAGCCTACACACCTGATACCCAGTCCACACACCTGATACCCAGCCCACACACCTGACACCCAGCCCACAAACCTGATACCCAGCTCGCACACCTGATACCCAGCCCACACACCCGATACCCAGCCCACACACCTGATTCCCAGCCCACACACCTGATTCCCAGCTCGCACACCTGATACCCAGCCCACAAACCTGATACCCAGCCCACACACCTGATACCCAGCTCGCACACCTGATACCCAGCCCACAAACCTGATACCCAGCCCACACACCTGATACCCAGTCCACACACCTGATACCCAGCCCACACACTTGACACCGAGCCCACACACCTGATACCCAGTCCACACACCTGACACCAAGCCCACACACCTGATACCCAGTCCACACACCTGATACCCAGCCCACACACTAGACACCGAACCCACACACCTGATACCCAGTCCACACACCTGATACCCAGCCCACACACCTGATACCCAGCCCACACCCCTGATACCCAGCCCACACCCCTGATACCCAGCCCACACACCTGACACCCAGCCCACACACCTGACACCCAGTCCACACACCTGATACCCAGCCCACACACCTGTTACCCAGCCCACACACCTGATTCCCAGCCCACACACCTGATACCCAGTCTACACCCCCTGCTGATACCCAGTCCACACCCCCTGATACCCAGCCCACACACCTGATACCCAGCCCACACCCCTGATACCCAGCCCACACACCTGATACCCAGTCCACACCCCCTGATACCCAGCCCACACACCTGACACCCAGCCCACACACCTGATACCCAGCCCACATATATAGAAATTATAAAACGACGACGTTTCGATCCGTCGTGGACCATCACACATAATGGTCCAGGACCGACCCATACATCAGGGATTTTTCATTTTCAAATGTTTGGGTTTGGTATTTTTTCTTGAGATGTAATTACTGAGCTGCTGTGAGCTGTGGTAATACAATCAATTAAGCGCCCAAACGCTGCTAATTGTCGTTGAAGCAAATAGCAATAACTTTCTTACTCATGTTTTATTTGGTGTGTACTGTATACTACTTCGTGAATCTGATTGTTGTTGGCAATTGCAGATTGACAAGAATGATTTGAACCAAACAAGCACTTGGCTTCAGTCTAATCAGAGAAAGGACGGTTGCTTCAACAACACTGGTAAAGTCTTCCACAAGGCCATGAAAGTGAGTATTTTTCTCATGCATAACACCGATTGAATGAGAATCATTTGGAGAAATGTGGGAATATGAACCATCATTCTGGTGAGTCCCATACGCTCTAGAACGCCAGGTCACATCCTGCATTGTTATAAATTATTTCCTTTTTGTAATATAACGCTATTGTAATTTCTTTGTTTATTGGTTTAATGTTAAAAATAAAAAAAAAAGTACGTTGAATAAATATACACCAGTATTATGAAGGAGACTTCAACAAGTTCCATATACATAATGCTGGAATAATGTGATCTGTTGTGGCATTACTCTTTCATGCCACACATGTCACACATGTGTGATATGTCACACGTTGAAGGCTAAAGTCTCGTTTATGTGGGACTTAAATGAGGAAATTAAATGGACAGGAACTTAATAAATGATACTTTAAAATAAGAATGGAAAATAGATGAACTTATAATTCCTTAGCTTATACAAAGTCCTGCCAATCCTCTTGTCTTGGGATGCTATGTGGGCTTTACTTATTAACACCAGGATAGTGATGGAAGAAACACAATGTACCTGTTGGCATTTAAAACACATCAGCATTGTAGTTTACAATGGATTAAATGATAAAACACAGTTCAGTGACTCTAAATACTGGTTCTCTTTTAGTATCAAAAGTTCTGAACACTACACAGTCTAACCTCGCTCTTAAACTGCATAGCCAATAACTGAGATCATGTCTAGTAATTATAACAACTAGTTATATGATACAAGCAAAATATTATATGCAAATATGCAAGCACTTATGATAAATTAATGATAAATGTGATAGCAATTGATAATTTATACAGATGAATTATATATATATATATATATATATATATATATATACATATATATATATATATATATATATATATATATATGACAATGTCAGACCACGAAGGAAAAATGAAACAGGAAATTTCCTTAAGTACTTTCGTATATTAAATACATCTTCAGAAGGTATTTAATATACGAAAGTACTTAAGGAAATTTCCTGTTTCATTTTTCCTTCGTGGTCTGACATTGTCACATTCTTAATCACGTGTTTATTTTCGTGATATACACACATATATATATATATATATATATATATATATATATATATATATATATATATATATATATATATATATATATATATATTATTAAATATGACCGTATGAATATATGTATATATATATACATATATTATTAAATATGACCGAAAAAGTAAGATTAATAATTCTAACACGAATTTTCTCGATCTTTCGTACATTTCTTTTCACTGTTGGTGGTAATTCAAAAATCATTTCTCCAAAATTCATTTTTATTTCTAGTCTGACGTGACACTTGAGCGTGTTTCGTAAAACTTATTACATTTTCAAAGACTTTAGTTTACACATACACAAATGAATAGAACTTACACATCTCCGATTTGTTTATATCTACATTTGAGTGAGGTGGATGGGGTGAGGTGGTATTAATAGGGTATTAAATTCATCAACACAAGACAGAACACGAAACAATGGGTATTGAATGGAAGTGATTGTAGAAAGCCTATTGGTCCATATTTCTTGATGCTTCTATATTGGAGCGGAGTCTTGAGGTGGGTAGAATATAGTTGTGCATTAATTGGCTGTTGATTGCTGGTGTTGACTTCTTAATGTGTAGTGCTTCGCAAACGTCAAGCCGCCTGCTATCGCTGTATCTATCGATGATTTCTGTGTTGTTTACTAGGATTTCTCTGGCGATGGTTTGGTTGTGGGAAGAGATTATATGTTCCTTAATGGAGCCCTGTTGCTTATGCATCGTTAAACGCCTAGAAAGAGATGTTGTTGTCTTGCCTATATACTGGGTTTTTTTGGAGCTTACAGTCCCCAAGAGGGCATTTGAAGGCATAGACGACGTTGGTCTCTTTTAAAGCGTTCTGCTTTGTGTCTGGAGAGTTTCTCATGAGTAGGCTGGCCGTTTTTCTGGTTTTATAGTAAATCGTCAGTTGTATCCTCTGATTTTTGTCTGTAGGGATAACGTTTCTATTAACAATATCTTTCAGGACCCTTTCCTCCGTTTTATGAGCTGTGGAAAAGAAGTTCCTGTAAAATAGTCTAATAGGGGGTATAGGTGTTGTGTTTGTTGTCTAATCAGAGGTTGCATGGCGTTTCACTTTCCTTCTTATGATGTCTTTGACGAAACCATTGGAGAAGCCAATCTGAGCCACAGCTCAGATTGGAAGCAAGTCGACGAAGAACTCTGTAGGGTAAGGCAGGTCCTAGTCAACAACGGCTTCTCCAATGGTTTCGTCGAAGACATCATAAGAAGGAAAGTGAAACGCCATGCAACCTCTGAAGAGACAACTAACACAACACCTATACCCCCTATTAGACTATTTTACAGGAATTTCTTTTCCACAGCTCATAAAACGGAGGAAAGGGTCCTGAAAGATATTGTTAATAGAAACGTTATCCCTACAGACAAAAATCAGAAGATACAACTGACGATTTACTATAAAACCAGAAAAGCGGCCAGCCTACTCATGAGAAACTCTCCAGACACAAAGCAGAACGCTTTAAAAGAGACCAACGTCGTCTATGCCTTCAAATGCCCTCTTGGGGACTGTAAGCTCCAAAAAACCCAGTATATAGGCAAGACAACAACATCTCTTTCTAGGCGTTTAACGATGCATAAGCAACAGGGCTCCATTAAGGAACATATAAACTCTTCCCACAACCAAACCATCGCCAGAGAAATCCTAGTAAACAACACAGAAATCATCGATAGATACAGCGATAGCAGGCGGCTTGACGTTTGCGAGGCACTACACATCAAGAAGTCAACACCAGCAATCAACAGCCAATTATTGCACAACTATATTCTACCCACCTCAAGACTCCGCTCCAATATAGAAGCATCAAGAAATATGGACCAATAGGCTTTCTACAAACACTTCTATTCAATACCCATTGTTTCGTGTTCTGTCTTGTGTTGATGAAATTAATACCCTATTAATGCCACCCCTTGTTCTGTGTTGTGTTGATGAAATTAATACCCTATTAATGCCACCTCTTGTTCTCTCTTGTGTTGATTAATGCCACATCACCCCTTCCACCTCACTCAAATGTAGATATAAAATCGGAGATGCGTAAGTTCTATTCAGTTGTGTATTTGTAAACTAAAGTCTTTGAAAATGTAATAAGTTTTACGAAACGCGCACGTGTCGCGTCAGACTAGAAATAAAAATGAATTTTGGAGAATTGATTTTTAATTTACCTCCAACAGTGAAAAGAAATGTACGAAAGATTGAGAAAATTCGTGTTAGAATTATTAATCTTACTTTTTCGGTCATATTTAATAATATATATATATATATATATATATATATATATATATATATATATATATATATATATATATATATATATATATACATATATATATATATATATATATATATATATTTATATATATATATATACATATATATATATATATATATATATATATATATATATATATATATATTTATATATATATATATACATATATATATATATATATATATATATATATATATATATATATATATATATATATATATATATTTATATATATATATATATATATATATATATATATATATATATATATATATATATATATATATATATATATATATATATATATTAGTATATTTTGGTAGCAGTCTTTCCTGTAGACATATATTATTAAATATGACCGAAAAAGTAAGATTAATAATTCTCACGAATTTTCTCAATCTTTCGTACATTTCTTTTCACTGTTGGAGGTAATTCAAAAATCAATTCTCCAAAATTCATTTTTATTTCTAGTCTGACGCGACACTTGAGCGCGTTTCGTAAAACTTATTACATTTTCAAAGACTTTACACATACACAACTGAATAGAACTTACATATCTCCGATTTGTTTATATCTACATTTGAGTGAGGTGGATGGGGTGAGGTGGTATTTAATAGGGTATTAATTTCATCAACACAAGACAGAACACGAAACAATGGATATTGAAATGGAAGTGATTGTAGAAAGCCTATTGGTCCATATTTCTTGATGCTTCTATATTGGAGCGGAGTCTTGAGGTGGGTAGAATATAGTTGTGCATTAATTGGCTGTTGATTGCTGGTGTTGACTTCTTAATGTGCAGTGCCTCGCAAACGTCAAGCCATCTGCTATCGCTGTATCTATCGATGATTTCTGTGTTGTTTACGAGGATTTCTCTAGCGATGGTTTGGTTGTGGGAAGAGGAACATATAATCTCTTCACCCCTAACACCAGCGTCGAATGACATACCGGCTGATAATGACCACACCACACACACCTGTACACCAGGCTCTCCAGATCCAAGGCCTTCCGGCGATCCAAAGGAAAGTACCGAGCCATCAACCACACTCGCAACAGAACCTTACACGCAACACCCAAATCCCGCTGGTAGATCGTCAACTGACGACACGACAATAACCCAACCGCAACCCCAACTGAATTAGAGACAGCTCCTAAATTCTACTCCAAGGAACAGTCATAAGAGGCAAACCAGGTAACCCCAAAAAACTGAAGCGACGAGACCACCGGAAACCCCGACCCTCCTTACACCAGGCAGGAGGCCCACTCACCGATACCCATCAAATCCAACTTTGCAGGATTTGCCCCCGTGGCAGACTCAAACTGCAGGAGAACGTCCTGAACAGCACCAACCGAACCCACTGTAGCCAAAACCAAACGGTATTGTCAGCATACCCGCAAATAGGCTGCCAAAGACGGAAGGCAAAAGAGGAGGCACAATCAAGGAACAAGCCTTGACCGCCCGAAAAAGACATTCCTGAAACATCACATACAAGAACATAGACATGGGGCACCCCTGATGCACAGAACGGCAAATCGAAAAAAGGAACTAAAAAAACCATTCACACAAACGCGACTGTGACACCTGGCATACAACATGCGCACCCAATCCACATACATCGACGGAAACCCAAACCGCTCCATCGCACGGAACTCAAACGTCAACGACACCCGATTGAAGGCCTTCGACCAGTCCAAGCTGATCATCGCCGCTGAAAAGCGATACTCGGACGCGTACAGAAGCACGTCACGAATCAAAGAATTGCAATTCACAAGGGCACGACCAGGAACACCACAAAACTGCTCTACAGAGACCACCGACGCCCGACAACACCACAGCGACAAGCTAAAACCTTAGATAAAATCTTATAATCAACATTGAAGAGCGTAATAGGCCTCCAATTAAAAAAAAAACTGCAAATCGCTCGGCTTCGGGAGCAGCCGCCCGTTTCCGTCACAATAGGAGTCAGGCAGGGCACCCACCTGCAGACAAGCCTGCACCACCTCCAAAAGGACCTCCCCCAACACATCCCAAAAGGTAATATAGAACTCAATGGGAAGGCCATCCACACCGGGCACCTTTCCCATACGAAACGACCGGACCACATCCAGGAGTTCCCCCAACGAAACATCCCTCACCAAGCGGGCACAGTCCGCCTCTGACAAACCAGGGTACACCCATCCAAAAAAAAATCTGCGAGCACACCATCCCCTTGCACCGCTCCATAGAGAGCCTTCAATTCCCGCCGCATGTAAAGCAGAACCCCCTCCATGCAAGAAAAAACAGAACCATCAGGCTGGCGAAGGCCCGTAAGAAGAACAGAATCCCTCGCAGCCTTCTCCCACCCTAAAAGAAAGGGGGGAAGAGCCTCTCCCCATCCACACGCTCAGCCACACGAGCACGCACCCGAACACCTTCAGCCAACTCTGTATGCAACCTACAAATACGCTCCTTACACTAAAAAATCTCCCCAAAGCAGTCAACCCCAGCATTCAACTGCACATACACACTAAACAGTCGAGCCTGAAGCAACCCGGAGCAGGCCAAACCTCCTGGCTGCCTCCTGCTTAGCGACAAAAAACCTCCAACACTTCACCTTACACCACTTCCACCAAACGAAGAGAGAAGAGAAGGCAGCCCTCCAGGCAAGGATCCCAACCTACCAGACAAAAAACTGGGCACATATACACGGACAACGTAACAACCGACAATTAAGTTTCTACCAACCCAGACCTATATCCAGACACCAACCCGGACCACCACCAAACAATGATCAGACAAAGCCACCGGGACCATGCGAAGGTCCAACACAGAACACTTCCCACGAGAAACATAGAACCTATCTATCCTAGAACATGCCCGACACGCAGCGAAGGTATTCTCCAGTTGGCTGCCACACAAAATGGCAGTATCCTGAAAACCGCATGAACGCAAAATCTCACGCAAAGCGGCCGAAACATTCTGCGGGTGGGCACTAGAAATATTCCGCACACTCGTGACACAATTAAAATCCCCATGAAAGATCAAATCCCTCGTATCATGCCAGAGGAAGGGCGGTAGCTCCTTCCGAAAAAATAGTTCCTGGTCCCAATGATGTGCCACCCCAGTACACCATCAAGAACAGAATTCCAAAACTCTGCCCACACAAATAAGACCCACCCATCTTCATCCATTTCCGTGTGAGGCACGGAAATAGAAGCCCTCCGTGAAAATAACATGAGCGTCCCCCCAAAGGACGTTCTCGGTGGGATCAACACAATATGAAAATCAGCACACAACCCTGGCAGAACAGACACATCCCGAACATTGTGCTCCTGGATCAGCGCCACATCCACACGCTGCTCCCGAAGCACATCCACAAGGCCCAACTGGACGGCAAGCACATTCAGATCACGTACATTCAAAGACGCGCAAACAAAAGCAGGTGCCATTGAAACCCATCAAGGACCCCCTAACCCCACAGGCCCACCAGGGGTAACACCGGCACTCACTGCAGAGGCAGGGTCTGCAACGCGAGGGCCAATGCCTGCTGCTCCACGGAGGAGGAACCCACAGAAACTCCGGGCCTCGGACCTTCAGGAAGCGAACGGTGCCGGCATCACCCGGTAAAGCCTGCCGAGACCCTGCCGCCACCGTCCTGGTACCACTCAAGCCCACCATCATCAAGGAAAGTGTGCCACCATCAGGCACCACATCACCTCCGGAATCCTCAGCAGATGCAGGAGAATTAGGAGGAAGGGAGGGGGCACCATCCAAGGCCAAGCCTTTGCGAAGCCTCAACCCACTTTCCAGGGGGCTCCCTACTGCGCGAGCCCCCCGCCCCCACCCCTGAAGTGCACTTCTGGTGAGGGGCAGGGGAGCACACTGCCCCCTCACGGAACACACTGCCAAGAGGGGCAACAGGTGGCCGTGCAACACAGGCATCAGGAACGCCGCCACCATCGAGGATAACCACCGGGGAGACGGCGACACCCCCATCCGTAGGAAGCACACCCCTCAATGGGAAGCACCGGCATCACACCCACACCACCACGGAAGAACCAGGAACCTGATGCTCCTCCGCCTATACCGGAAGCTGAAGACGCGAAGCAGGGGCAGCCATGTCCTCCACCGAAGCCAGCACAGGAGACACCCCAGGCACAGATGGAATAGCAGGCACATCTGCTGCAGGTACACCACCAGGCAAGCCCCCAGGATGAGGACCCTCCGGGGAAGCAGTCCGCACACCTAGGGGGTTGGGAGGGAAATCCCCCACCCGAAAAACAGAAGCGGCCTCCATGCGAGGAACATCACACCGGGCCGCATCGTGGCCTTTCTCCCCAGACTGGAAGCAAGTGAGGGCCTGACCATGATAAAAAACATGGAGATAAACACCACAACATAAAAGCTTGGAAGGGATGGACCCCATGAGACGCATCTGCAGTGTACGAGTACCCAGATGAAGACCCTGCAGCTGCCATTGCACCATACCAAACCTCGCAAACACTGAGCCAAGCTCCGCGTCTGGAAAAGTCACATGCATCCCGTGCACACTCACACAGGTCAGGGGGCCCACAGATAAGAGACGGCCACTGATAGAGCTGTACGAGGGAGGGGAACCGTTCGCTCATTCTAACGCTCCACAAACTGCACACAGCCAACAAACGTGGTTATGTCACCGCCGGTAACGTGGCAAACGTCACCACCACACGTGTGGGGGAAAACTTCTCAAAGCCGAGGAGATCCGGAATCTTTAAGTCAAATGCATCCAAAAGTGCAACCGCCACATGTTCCCAATTCACCGTAGCAGAAAAATCCAATTGGACAGTATTTACATGGCGGATGCAGCCACTACCAGCCGCCGCCATATTGCTAACCGGTGGCCCGGGCAGCAGGCGCTCCACACTAACGGGCAGCCACTACTAAGCAGCGACAAACAGCTACAGGCAGCCAGAGTTCGACATCCACACCCTCTGGCGACAGAGGGTGAATCTCCCCATTTGTTGGTTGGTTTCTTACTGCCTTAGGACAGGAATGATGATAGGGGAAAGCCAGTAGTTTCCGTGGTCCTGCCACCTGGTGATGAGTAGCTGTTACTAGGGGATGTAAGACCAAACTACTGAGTGGATTGTTTGTCGAATAGTTTGCTGCATTGTTTGTTTGCCTTCTTTCAACTTTGCATTTGTCTGTTTTTCTTCATTTCCTTTATTGGGGTTTAATTCTTCGGTGAAAGTGATCGTGAATCCCCTGCACGTCTGCGATGGTTCAAGATTTTGGCCTTTGGTTTCCAGTACACTTTTGAGGGCTTATAAGGGCTGATGTAACTGGAATGTGTGGAACTCTCAGTTCTGGTAGCTACTGCAAGTCCCTGAGACCCTTTTCCCCAGAAAAAGGCATTCCATTATTTCAGTGCAAGTTTTCAGAAATTTTAAATGTAAGTAAATAGCGGTTATAATTTTCCTAAGTCATTCACTATTTTAAAGATATATGCTATAGAAGTGTTAGATATTAACCCTTAAATGGCGCATGGCTGTTGACATTTTACACCCACAGGCGCATACAAAAAATATATATTTTTTTTCCTCCTAACCTGTTAATTTGTATTCACTGATCATGGGAAAAATAATAAAAAAATCGTAAGTGGCATATATTGCCCGCTATAGGACGGGGAAGTCTGGCAAAAAACAGGCGCTGACTCAGCGTGAGTCCCAGGCGGTCTGTTGCTCACCAGCTGTCAGGCCTGAGTTGCCACAAAGAGATAATTACCTAATTATTTCAATGTCTCTGATTGATTTTTCATAGTTTTTTTGCTGTAATATTATTCAATAGTGTATATTGTGATATATTTATATAATAAAATGAGTGAATCATCGCTGTACTCAAAAATATGGTGTACATATTGTTGATTCAATTATGTTCATCAAACATAATACTTTGTCGGTTATTACACTATATGTACAGGTTATATATAAGTATCTGCATGTTTTGTTCACTATAACGAACCACTAAGTTGCTATTATGAGTCAAAAATTAACGAGGAGTGACCGCCACACACCAGCCAGCCACTCACTCCCTCCCTCAACACCTCACTTGCCTACATTCTCCTCCCACCATACTGTTTTTGCTTTTATTCACTATATACAAACGTTATATATAAGTATCTACATTCGTGTTCACCATAACGAACCACTAAGTTGATATGCTGAGTGGCAGTGCCAGTGACAGCCCACCACTGGCTGCTACTTCCTCCCTCCCTCAAGTCACCTGACTCACTCACATTCTCCTCCGACAATACTGTTTTTGCTTTTATTCACTATATACAGACGTTATATATAAGTATCTACATTCGTGTTCACCATAACGAACCACTAAGTTGATATGCTGAGTGGCAGTGGCAGCCCGCCACTGGCTGCCACTCCCTCCCTCCCTCACCTCACCCGACTTGCCACCATTCTCCTCCCACCATACTGTTTTTGCTTTTATATACAGACGTTATATATAAGTATTTACATGTTTTGTTCACCATAACTGTATATCTAAGCTTGTATGGTGAGTAAAGGCACAAAGACATAGCTACTCACACAGTCAGCTGGTGGCTGCCGCCCTCAAGGCCAGGTGCACTAATATTTCTCCTCCAACATTACTGTTTGTGGTGTTATTATGCTATATACACACATTATGTATAAGTATCTACCTGTTTTATTCACCATACTTGTACAAGTAAACTGGTATGGTGCCAAAAGACCATCGTGGTCACCAGTAAACAACATGATAAGTCGTGCAGACGACGCCACCGCACTCACCAAAATGGCGGCTCCCAACCTACTCCTCTCACTGTTTATACCCTCTATACACACGTTATATATAAGTATCTACATTTGTGTTCACCATAGCGAACCACTAAGCTGGTATGGTGTTATGGCCCTCTCAGGTCGCAACTGGGTTCTTACTCTGATGTCGTTAGAGGAAGGGTATCCAGCCCCAAGCCAGTAGTGGCTTTCAAGGGATGTGATCAGTAACGCAAGTAAACTAAAAGGGGAAGGGAAAGAAAGGCAAAAACTTAATATTATAATTAACACCGCCACCAATAAATAATATATAAAAGGTTACTCAGGGGGAGGGGTATTAACACTGCACAGGGGAATTATATACACGGTCGTCTTCTCCTGAAGACTCTGGATCCTCTCGGTGCCAAGTTCTCGGTGCTCTCGTGGTCTCTCGACGAATCCTTCGACAAGCTGAGTCTACCCCGGACACAGGCCAGCCAAAACACAGTTCCACTGGGGCACCGCCGTGGAGGCCGTCAACCACAAGTCCAGCAAACTGCTGGCAGGTTCCGGATCAGCAACACTGTTCAGGCCACTCCACGAGCGATACTAGGGTAGCGCCCTAGTCAGGAGCCTCGTGTGATACCACAGATCACTCTCCTGTCCACAATACCCCAGTGGTCAATCGTCTCCAACAGTCGGTCCCGGGTACGACAATCCTTCAACTGCCACTTCACTGGCAGGGTAACACCACAGTGTTCCTCCGGGAGGCGACTCACAGCTGCTGCAGCAAAGCACTTGGTATGGGGACGGCTGCCTTGGGTAGACTGACTCAACTTCCCTTACAGCAGTCCCAGGTTGACTCTGTAAGCAGACACGTCATCAATAACAGGGACACACTAAAGCACCTCACTTACAGGCTCAGACACAAACGCCCGACATATCCACTCCATAGATGGCGTTGTTGTCTGAGCACCACATCACCAGGGGTCAGCAGCGGCTGTGTTGTGAGCTGAACAGGACTGGAAACTGGCCCTCGTAGCCAGTACACCTCATCCTCACCAGGTATCGTCGTCCATTTGGAGGGGGTTTCGGGAGCTGACCCACAGATGGCGCGGTCGTCACTGCTCCAGGCTCGGACGCTGGATCCGGGTCCGTAACATATGGTGAGTGCAGTCAATAAAAGGTGACCACACACAGTCAGAAGACAGCGCCACTACCCTCCCTCCAACTGCATTACTCCTCCCTCCTTGGAGCACAACGCTAAATATCACCACAATCCTGCTATTATCAGAACCCTGGTCAGTTATATCACAGTCAGGGGTTTTCTGTAATAATATCATCACTACATAATAGCATGAACAAGTATATTATGGCATTTTTAGGTGATGTTGTGGTCACAAGCTGAACAGCAGTGCTGTGAGCTCATGCTGCGTGCGTCAGGCTTGGTAGCTTGCTCAATACTAAGGCCCCTAACACCCGGGAATTTGTCCCACGATTTTTTTTTTAAATGGGGTCTATTTACAAGAGCCCTGATGAAGGTGTGGTGAACCCCCGTGTATCCGCGGGCCGTTTAAATCTTGCATAGTACTCCAAAGCATCATATGATGCGATGTGTAATTTACTTAAAGTCGGTCAAAGCATCATATGATGCGATGCGCAATTTAAGGTTAAAGGAGGCGGAAGATTTTCAGAATGAAATAATTGAAAGTAAGTTGTGTTAGGAACTGATGATTGAATTTGCAAGAACATGCAGTAGAGTTCAACACTCAGGCGATCCTATAACAATATGTTATCACATTTCTAACAGGGAGGAATTGATGGAAGTGACTCTCCCGTGCCTCTAACAGCCTATGTGATGATTGCTCTCCTGGAGGCCAATGACAAGTCATGCAGCCAGGCCGACTGTTTGGCTGCCCAGTGTCTACAAGCAGACTCCTCCTCTGACCCCTACGTTATGGCGCTCAAAGCCTATGCTTTCGCCTTGGCTAAGCTTCCTGAAGCCGAAGTAATTCTCCAGAAATTGCTGGAACAAGCTGTTGTGACAAAGAACTCCACTCACTGGGAGCTGCCCAAAGGACCAGGTATAGTCGGGGGAAGAAGGGTATAAGGTGTTACCTCAGTAAGTGCGTAAGCACTATATTTATTTTCTCTTTAACTTTGCTTACGACTGAATAATCTTGCTGGTTTTACTGACAAGTAGTTATAGTTATAATTTTAGGCGAGCTTGATAGGCCTTAAATAAAGCTAAAATCCAAAACAAAATTGAGATGAATGTCATTCATTATTGTTTTATTAAATGCAACTCCTAGAATAATTTATATTTGAAAATAAACACAGGTAAATCAATATAAATATATCTAATCAAAGAACCCGTGTATTGTGGCTTGATATTTGCAGCCTAATCAAAATATTCACGTAATACATTTTGTTCGGTTAAAAAGAAGTTTTAAATAGAATTTTAGTTTTAAGATGATTGTTTACAGCATTTGTTTTAATTTATTTTACATTTCATTCACGTAGACCATCAGAGCCTCGAACCAAATGCCACAAAAGCAGACAACTTTAGTTCTACCAACCAGGCTACAAGCACCACAACTGGTATCTGACTGAGAAACCAGCTGTCTCTCTGAGCTCCTCCCTTATTGTGGGTGCTCGTAGCTTGGTTGGTAGAACAAGTCTTCTGCTTTGTTGGTTCTGGGTTCGAGGCTCTGATGGGCAAAGCGAAAAAATTTATTATCTACGTGTCTTGTGGTCAGGGATATATTTTACCTGTGTCCAAATGATTGATATGTGTCATACAACAATTACGTATTGTATAATCAGGCAAGACGAAGGCTGTAGGGGTGGAAACAGCTGGCTACGCCATCATGGCCATGATGACCCTTGACCCTAAACAATACGAGCAGCAGGCTAGGAAGGTGGTCAAGTGGATCACGGCGCAGAGGAATGGCCAAGGAGGATTCTATTCCACACAGGTAGTATTCTCCTTCGTTACCCACATGCCTTGCCTATACATCCATCGTCGTTACCCAACATGTCTTGCCTATACAACCATCATTGTTACCCACATGTCTTGCCTATACAACCATCATTGTTACCCACATACCTTGCCTATACAACCATCATTGTTACCCAACATGTCTTGCCTATACAACCATCATTGTTACCCACATGCCTTGCCTATACAACCATCATTGTTACCCACATACCTTGCCTATACAACCATCATTGTTACCCACATGCCTTGCCTATACAACCATCATTGTTACCAACATGTCTTGCCTATACAACCATCATTGTTACCCACATACCTTGCCTATACAACCATCATTGTTACCCACATGCCTTGCCTATACAACCATCATTGTTACCCACATGTCTTGCCTATACAACCATCATTGTTACCCACATCTCTTGCCTATACAACCATCATTGTTACCCACATGTCTTGCCTATACAACCATCATTGTTACCCACATACCTTGCCTATACAACCATCATTGTTACCCACATGTCTTGCCTATACAACCATCATTGTTACCCACATGTCTTGCCTATACAACCAACCATTTTATTGCATGGAAATTTAGCAGAATTTTCTTTACTTTCATGTTCTTTAGCAATAGAAGAACTCGTATAATTTCTTTTGAACAAAAGAAATGCTGATATGAAAGAAACTGACAAAGAAATATACACAAGTTGAGCACTGTGGAACGGAAAAACATATTTATGGGCTGTCCTCTATGTAGCACCCCAGTATAATAAGTCCTTGTACCACAGAACCTTCAGTGTATTAAGACTTTGTACCACAGAACTCCCAGTGTATTAATTAAGTCCTTGTATCACAGAACTCCCATTGTATTAAGTCCTTGTACCACAGAACCCCCAGTGTATTAATCCCTAGTGCCACAGAACCCCCAGTGTATTAAGTCCTTGTTCCACAGTCCCCGCGAGCTCCAGATGTTAAGGCGCAGTAGACGGCTGTCTGGTGTTGCTCCCTCGGTGGTGGTAGCGGCGGAGTCTGAGCCTTGCCTTTATTCTGTGGTTTCCTTCATGTGTTTTAGGGATGTGTTAGGATAAGTGGAAGCCACTGTTTTGTGCTGCTTTTCTGTTTTCTTCCCGTTATTTGTGTTTAGAGTTGGATTTGTAACCTTAAATAAGGAAATCAGGGGTTTGGTGTTACTGGCAGTGGGACTCGAGTGCTTCACTATAGTCTTGATGGTTGCCATGTTTCATGAGGGGCCCCTTACATTCTGACCTGCCACCGGTAGTTGACTTTTGGAGTTCTTTATCCATGCTCTCCTCTTAAGTGGTGTAGGAAACTCGGTCGTTATTCACGTGTTGCCTGCCATGTTTTGTGAAATATATGATCTATTCTGAGGTTATCTTGAGATGATTTCGTTGCTTAGCGTCCCCGCTCCCGGTCCTCAACCAGGCCTACTTTTTGTTACACATCCCCAAGAAACAACCCGTAGCAGGTGTCTAACTCCCAGGCACCTATTTACTGCTAGGTAACAGGGGGCATCTGGGTGATAGAAACATTTTGCCCATTTGTCTCCGCCTCCACCGGGACCGAACCCGGAACCTCAGGACTACGAATCCGAAGTGCTGTCCACCCAGCTGTCAGGTGCCTGACAGGCATAATGGCGCCCTGACAGATGGGCATGATGTAGGCATAAAGTTTATACCGAAGTAGTGTGAAAATGTTATACTGCAATGAGTACTGGGAAGACGGGACACCACGAGTGTAACTCTCATCCTGGAACTACACTTAGATAATTATCCCGTCCACTGGCTGGTGTTCACTGTTACTTGGATTTTTCATTGAGTATACAGATAAAATATCAGCCCCTTCAACTCCTGTCTGGGTCCTCGCTTCAGGTGTGGGTGTTGCCTGTACCTGGGATGTCTCGTCACACACAGGCAGGACTAGCCTTGTTGCAGGTGGTGCTTCAGGTGTGTGTGTTGCCTGTACTCATGACGTGACGGGCGCACCACATCTCCACACATGTCTAGAATAACTGTAAACAATACTAAAGAGGTCCCTCTATTCTACTAATTAAATTTACATAATGGAGCGGTACTTGGGGATGTGGCAACAGCGAGAAGTTTGCCGTATTTTGTGTCTTGTGTTGCTGAGACAACACTAGCTCCTTGTCTTGATAGTGTTTAGGTGAAAAACGTTTAAGGTTGACTGCAAAATATGTTAAGATGGATATTACATTTGTGAAATTTGTCTGCATATTAAAAATGAATGGAACCTTAGCTAATTAAGAAATTATAATTGTTAACAAAATGTAAGAGTTAGGGTAGTTTGATGGTGACAACTGTGGGTTAAGTAATATGAGAAACAGAAGTACTTTGAGAATATCAGCATGAAGAGGGGATTGTGCGAAGCAAGTGATTGGCATTACACAATACTTGCACCTGTACATATATTACTTGTAATTGTTCAACGGAATTATGTTTATTGAAACTTTTCCAAATCTATGGTGTTGAATCTGGGACTAACACATAGGTACACAATGAAACATATTTTCAGTTAAAGGAAGCATCGTGAATGTTAGGGAAAAATCATAATTGAAAATGGCTTTGCTAACAGGACGTTTTGTGCCCATTACGCAGGATACGGTGGTGGCCCTCCAGGCGCTGGCACTGTACGAGACCCACTTGTACCAGGGACCTCTGAACGTGGTGGCAACGGTGACAGCTAGCGGCCTGGCACACCCCTTCACCGTCACCGACGACAACAAACTGCTGCAGCAGTTGGTAAAGCTGCCCACTGTTCCCACCAAGGTCTCCATCACTATGGAGGGCCAGGGATGTGCTGTCTTGCAGGTGAGCTTACTCTGTTAGTCTTTCTGTGTACGTGTGTTTGTGGCTGTGTGAGTGTATGTGTGTGTGCGTGTGTCTGTCGCTGTGTGAGTGTATGTGTGTGCATGTGTCTGTGTACGTGTGTCTGTGGCTGTGTGTGCGTATGTGTGTGCATGCGTCTGTCACTGTGTGAGTGTATGTCTGTGCGTGTGTACGTATGTCTGTGGGTGTGTGCGTGTGTCTGTGGCTGTGTGTGTACGTGTGTCTGTGGTTGTGTGTGCGTATGTGTGTGTGTGTGTGTCTGTCGCTGTGTGAGTGTATGTTAGTGCGTGTGTACGTGTGTCTGTGGTTGTGTGTGCGTGTGTCTGTCACTGTGTGAGTGTATGTGTGTGAGTGTGTCTGTGTACGTGTGTCTGTGGCTGTGTGTGCATGTGTCTGTCGCTGTGTGAGTGTATGTGTGTGCGTGTACTCACCTATTTGTGCTTGCGGGATCAAGCATTGACTCTTGAATCCCGCTTTTCCAGCCATCGGTTGTTTACAGCAATGACTCCTGTCCCATTTCCCTATCATACCTATTTTTAAAAGTATGTATAGAGTTTGCTTGCACAACCTGTTCCCCAAGTGCATTCCATTTTTTCCACTACTCTCACGCTAAAAGAAAACTTCCTAACATCTCTGTGACTCATCTGAGTTTCCAGTTTCCACCCATGCCCCCTTGTTCTGTTATTATTACGTGTGAACATTTCATCTATTTCCACTTTGTCAATTCCCCTAAGTATTTTATATGTTCCTATCATATCACCTCTCTCCCTTCTTTTCTCTTGTGTCGTAAGGTTCAGTTCCTTCAGCCGCTCTTCATATCCCATCCCTCGTAACTCTGGGACAAACCTCGTCGCAAACCTCTGAACCTTCTCTAGTTTCTTTATGTGTTTCTTCAGGCGGGGGCTCCATGATGGCGCGGCATACTCTAAGACGGGTCTCACGTAGGCAGTGTAAAGCGCCCTAAAAGCCTCCTCACTTAGGTTTCTGAATGAAGTTCTAATTTTCGCCAGTGTAGAGTACGCTGCTGTCGTTATCCTATTTATATGTGCCTCAGGAGTTAGATTAGGTGTCACATCCACTCCCAGGTCTCTTTCTCGAATCGTTACAGGTAGGCAGTTCTCCTTCATTGTGTACTGTCCCTTTGGTCGCCTATCACCTGATCCCATTTCCATAACTTTACATTTACTAGTGTTGAACTCCAGTAGCCATTTCCCTGACCATCTCTGCAACCTGTTTAAGTCCTCTTGGAGGATCCTACAATCCTCATCTGTCACAACTCTTCTCATTAATTTTGCGTCATCCGCAAACATAGACATGTAGGATTCCACTCCTGTAAACATATCATTTACGTAAATTAGAAGGAGGATTGGGCCCAGCACCGATCTTTGAGGTACTCCACTCGTTACTGTTCGCCAGTCCGACTTTTCGCCTCTTACCATTATCCTTTGGCTCCTTCCTGTTAGGTAGTTCTTCACCCATGCTAGGGCCTTTCCGCTTACTCCTGCCTGCCTCTCAAGTTTGTGTAGCAGTCTCATGTGCGGTACTGTATCAAAGGCCTTTTGGCAGTCAAGAAATATGCAGTCTGCACAGCCTTCTCTGTACTGCCTTATCCTTGTTACTTTGTCATAGAATTCTAAAAGGTTTATTAGGCATGATTTACCTGTCCAGAACCCATGTTGGTGCTTGTTTACAAACCCAATGCTCTCCAGGTGCTCAACAAGTCTTAGCCTAATTATTCTTTCAAGTATTTTGCAGGGGATGCTTGTCAGTGATAGTGTGTCTGTGTACGTGTGTCTGTGGCTGTGTGTGCGTATGTGTGTGCATGTGTCTGTCGCTGTGTGTGCGTAAATCTGTCGCTGTGTGAGTGTATGTCTGTGCTTGTGTCTGTCGCTCTGTGTGCGTATGTCTGTGGCTGCGTGTGTGTATTCACCTAGTTGTGTTTGCGGGGGATGAGCTCTGCTCTTTCGGCCCACCTCTCAGCTGTCAATCAATCAATTGTTACAAACTACTAATATTATCACACACACACACACACACACACTCACACACACACACACACACACACACACACACACACACACACACACACACACACACACACACACACACACACACACACACACACACACAGGGGCCTCGTAGCCAGGTGGATAGCGCGCAGGACTCGTAATTCTGTGGCGCGGGTTCGATTCCCGCACGAGGCAGAAACAAATGGGCAAAGTTTCTTTCACCCTAAGTGCTCCTGTTACCTAGCAGTAAATAGGTACCTGGGAGTTAGTCAGCTGTCACGGGCTGCTTCCTGGGGTGTGTGTGTGTGGTGTGGGAAAAAAAAAAAAAGTAGTTAGTAAACAGTTGATTGACAGTTGAGTCCAGGCCGAAAGAGCAAAGCTCAACCCCCGCAAAAACACAACTAGTAAACACAACTAGTAAACACACACACACACACACACACACACACACACACACACACACACACACACACACACACACACACACATGAAACTGAGTGCCCAAATGAGCCACAGAGATATTAGAAAGAACTTTTTTAGTGTCAGAGTGGTTGACAAATGGAATGCATTAGGGGGTGATGTGGTGGAGGCTCACTCCATACACAGTTTCAAGTGTAGATATGACAGAGCCCGATAGGCTCAGGAATCTGTACACCTGTTGATTGACGGTTGAGAGGCGGGACCAAAGAGCCAGAGCTCAACCCCCGCAAACACAACTAGGTGAGTACAACTAGGTGAGTACACATACACATACACACACACACACACACACACACACACACACACACACACACACACACACACACACAC
>NC_091228.1:19876661-19926661 GCF_040958095.1 Procambarus clarkii | reverse complement strand
TCTTTCTGTCCGTTTCATGAAGGACTTCATCTCCCATTCTGTATCATGTGTCTGGTCTCCTATTTCCTCCCCCTAGTTTCATTACCTTACATTTACCTGGTTTGAAGTGTATGTGGCTGCGTGTGTATATGTCTGTGATTGGGTATGCGTATGTCTTTGGCTGTGTGTGCGTGTGTATGTGCATGTGTGTACTCACCTATTTGTGCTCACCTATTTGTGCCTGCAGGATCGAGTATTGACTCTTGGATCCCGCCTTTCTAGCCATCGGTTGTTTACAGCAATGACTTCTGTCCCATTTCCCTATCATACCTAGTGTTAAAATTATGAATACAGTTTGCTTCCACAACCTGCTCCTTAAGTGCATTCCATTTTCCCACTACTCTCACGCTAAATGTATACTTCCTAACATCTCTGTGACTCATCTGATTTTCCAGCTTCCACCCATGTCCCCTCGTTCTGTAACTATTACGTGGGAACGTTTCATATATTTCCACTTTGTCAATTCCCCTAAGTATTTTCTACGTTCCTATCGTATCCCCCTTCTCCCTTCTTTTTTCTAGTGTCGTAAGGCTCAGTTCCTTCAGGCGCTCTTCATACCACATTCCTCTTAACGCTGGGACGAGCCTCGTCGCAAACTTCCAGTTTCCTTACGTGTTTCTTCAGGTGGGGACTCCATGATGGCATAGCATACTCTAAGATTGGTCTCACGTACCAATGGGGCGCCTGACAGCTGGGTGGACTTCGCTTCGGATTCGTAGTCCTGAGGTTCCGGGTTCGATCCCTGGTGGAGGCAGCGACAAATGGGCAAAATGTTTCTTTCATCCTGATGCCCCCTGTTACATAGCAGTGAATAGGTACCTGGGTGTTAGACAGCTGCTACGGGCTGCTTCCTGGGGGTGGAGGCCTGGTCGAGGAGCGGGCCGCAGGGACACTAAGCCCTGAAATCATCTCAAGATAACCTCAAAATAACGTAGGCAGTGAAAAGTGCCCTAAAAGAATTCTCGCTTAGGTTTCTGAATGATGTTCTAACTTTTGCCAGTGTAGAGTACGCTGCTGTCATATGGGTGTGCATATGTCTTTGGTTGCGTGTGCGTATGTCTGTGGCTGTGTGCTCACAGCGATAGATATATGGGGAAATGGGAGAGCATAAAAGCTCACTCTTCTGTTGTGGAAATACTCCCGACATTGAACCTCTTTTAACGATCTGCCGTGGTCTAGAGGTAGAGTGCTGGTCATGTCAAGGTGCGCAAACACCTGGCTTTCCAAGGTTCTAGTCCGTTCACAGGAGAGTGAGCTCTTTGTGTTTCATTACCCTCATTAATGAATCCCTCCCCTGCTCCTAACTAATTTTCAGGTCTTAAACCTCTGCATTAGTGCCTCACTCCTAACTCATTCTACTTCCTTGCCACCGGCACTGATACAAGCAACGGGTTGGTTCCCATTTCCGGCCTTGATATCATTCATATTGTTTACAATATCCTCTATTCCTGCTCCCAGATATCAAGACCATAACTTGTTCCCTCCATCCCGGGCACAAAATGTTCTACCCAAATACCTCACCTGGGAATCACCCACAACCAAAATTCCCTTCCTTCCTTCACCGGCGCTCCCTCCGTTGACTTACTTTTCGGGTGAACTGCGGGCTTCCTACGGGATATTAGAATGACCTTACTTTAATCCCTCTCCTTCTATGCAATATTTCTTCCTCTTTATCCTACAGCTTTGATCGTTTTCTTGTGTAAATCATTACTTAATGTTTAACTTAAAATCATCTACCTCTCCTGCTTTATAGCAGGAACCGTTTACGAACCGTTCTGCTGGAACGGTTCAGCAGGAATCGTTCCAGCAGAACTCGCTTCATTTATATACAAATATCTCGTTATCTCGCTTCATGCAGGTCGGCGTTCAATCCCCGACCGTCCAATTGGTTGGGCACCATTCCTTCCCCCCCCCCCCGTCCCATCCAAAATCCTTATCCTGACCCCTTCCCAGCGCTATATAGTCGTAATGGCTTGGCGCTTTCTCCTGATAATTCCCTTCCCTTGTCTTCTAGCGGCAGCTCAAATTCACAGCGGTTGTGCAATTTTTGTTAACATTGTTGTTTATATTCCAACTTGCTACTGCAATTAGTAATTATGTACAAATTAACTGGTTAAGTGGTAATCAATGAGCAAATTAATAAACAAACATTGAAGATATTAAAGTCCCCAGGGCCAGAATAGAGCTTGCCAGAGCTTGTAAAAGAGCTTGCAGAGCCCCTATCTTGCTTATTGAATAAATGGTTAGAGTCTAGCAGAGTTCAGGAGCCGGGGAGGGTTGCTTATGTAGTTCTCATATTCAAGAATGGAAATAGATTTCTTGCAATGGACAATGCAAGAGATCATTGTCCAATTAGCTTAATATTCATTGTAGGTACATTGCTTGAACTGATAGTCGCAAAATTCATTTGTTTGTCTTTAAAGACATGGATTAATAAATGAAACTCAATGTAGTTTCACTAAGAACAGACCATGTTTCGCTAAATTACTTTCACTCTTGTCTTGTTTATTTTTAGCAGTTTATTACAAAGAATATCTGGGGGGGGGGGGTCATGATTAGTAGAAATTTAAAGCCAAACAATTTGTATATAAATGTATGATTTATACAGTACAGTTTTGGTCATCATACTTTAGGATTAACATCAATTCACTAGAACGAGTTCAGCGAAGGATAACTAAGTTTATCCCACAAACTAGAAACATTCCATATTAAGAAAGGTTGAAAAACTTAGTTTACATTCGGTAGAAAAGTGAAGAGTTAAGAGTGACAGAAATGAATGGGCATAACAAAATAGAACACGAAATAATTTATATAAATTGAATGGGTTTAAATTTATAAAAGACCTGGGTAAATACTAGTTTGAAAACAGAGTTGTTGATTTGTGGAACAAATTACGAGGTTACATAATAAACGTGGGATCCCTTGATGGTTTCAAGCGTAGGATAGACATAGATAGATGAGGTTGGGTGGATATAAACAGGAGCTGCCACGAGTAAGGCAATAGTCCTTCTGCAGCGTCCTTAATTCTTGTTCTCATGTTCATAAAGGTGGTATTGACTGCCAGCTTCTCATGGTGGAAGTTGGCGTGTATGAGGCCAAAGGTTCATAAAGGTGGTATTGACTGCCAGCTTCTCATGGTGGAAGTTGGCGTGTATGAGGCCAAAGGTTCATAAAGGTGGTATTGACTGCCAGCTTCTCATGGTGGAAGTTGGCGTGTATGAGGCCAAAGGTTCATAAAGGTGGTATTGACTGCCAGCTTCTCATGGTGGAAGTTGGTGTGTATGAGGCCAAAGGTTCATAAAGGTGGTATTGACTGCCAGCTTCTCATGGTGGAAGTTGGTGTGTATGAGGCCAAAGGTTCATAAAGGTGGTAGTGACTGCCAGCTTCTCATGGTGGAAGTAAGCGTGTATGAGGCCAAAGGTTCATAAAGGTGGTATTGACTGCCAGCTTCTCATGGTGGAAGTTGGTGTGTATGAGGCTAAAGGTTCATAAAGGTGGTATTGACTGCCAGCTTCTCATGGTGGAAGTTGGTGTGTATGAGGCCAAAAGTTCATAAAAGGTGGTATTGACTGCCAGCTTCTCATGGTGGAAGTTGGCGAGTATGAGGCCAAAGGTTCATAAAGGTGGTATTGACTGCCAGCTTCTCATGGTGGAAGTTAGCGTGTATGAGGCCAAAGGTTCATAAAGGTGGTATTGACTGCCAGCTTCTCATGGTGGAAGTTGGTGTGTATGAGGCCAAAGGTTCATAAAGGTGGTATTGACTGCCAGCTTCTCATGGTGGAAGTTAGCGTGTATGAGGCCAAAGGTTCATAAAGGTGGTATTGACTGCCAGCTTCTCATGGTGGAAGTTGGCGAGTATGAGGCCAAAGGTTCATAAAGGTGGTATTGACTGCCAGCTTCTCATGGTGGAAGTTGGCGTGTATGAGGCCAAAGGTTCATAAAGGTAGTATTGACTGCCAGCTTCTCATGGTGGAAGTTAGCGTGTATGAGGCCAAAGGTTCATAAAGGTGGTATTGACTGCCAGCTTCTCATGGTGGAAGTTGGCGAGTATGAGGCCAAAGGTTCATAAAGGTGGTATTGACTGCCAGCTTCTCATGGTGGAAGTTGGTGTGTATGAGGCCAAAGGTTCATAAAGGTGGTATTGACTGCCAGCTTCTCATGGTGGAAGTTGGCGAGTATGAGGCCAAAGGTTCATAAAGGTGGTATTGACTGCCAGCTTCTCATGGTGGAAGTTGGCGAGTATGAGGCCAAAGGTTCATAAAGGTGGTATTGACTGCCAGCTTCTCATGGTGGAAGTTGGCGTGTATGAGGCCAAAGGTTCATAAAGGTGGTATTGACTGCCAGCTTCTCATGGTGGAAGTTGGCGTGTATGAGGCCAAAGGTTCATAAAGGTGGTATTGACTGCCAGGTTCTCATGGTGGAAGTTGGCGAATATGAGGCCAAAGGCAAGCCAAGTAATGAGCTGCGATAGTGTAACAATTGACATGCAGGCTTAGTACATTCTGATAATTATTGCATTAACAATTTGTTTCAGGCTGTTCTGCGGTACAACATTCCTGAGGCTGAGGCGAGTGACGCCTTCGACATGACCGTCAACACAAACACCGTGCCGGATGAGAAGTGCGTCACCAAGCGCATCACTGTGTGCGCCTCCTACCGCCTCCCGGACGGCAAGTCCAATATGGCCGTCATTGAGGTCAATCTCATTTCCGGTTACATCCCAGAGAAAGATGATCTGAAGGAACTTCTTAAAAAGGATAAAAATATAAAGCGATATGATGTAGATGGCAGCAAGATAGCTTTCTATATTGAAGAATTAACTGCTAAAGACACTTGTGCAAACTTCCGTGTAATAAGAGACATAGAGGTGGAGGAGGTCAAGCCCGGCACAGTGCGTCTCTATGACTACTATCAGCCAGAGTTCCAGATCTCAAAGGTCAGTCCATCGTTCCGGGTTGTCTTTCCTTCCTCATCTTTCCTTAACAACAAAATGCTATTTTTTATTCTGCTAAATATTTAAAACTTAAATATAAAAAATGAAATTAAATGAATTGACTTTCCAATAAAATATAGTTTTTTAATAATTAAATTTGTCTTATTTAAAATGTATTGCATCACATTTTTATTACTGGAATAGTTTCCAGTTTCAGTACAAATTGATTTTGCTCTGTAGCTTTTGAACTATTTGTGTTCTTTCATAGCACTCCTACGTTATAGCTAGACCGAAATTGTACTTACAGATCTCTTAGAGCTTATGTATAATTATGGGTTGAATGTAACGAAATGGCATTTTTTGGGCGGCCTAAATAGCTTGCCAGGCCCCGGCACTGCTGACCCGTCACACCTCTGGACTTGTTCCCACCCACCCAGACACAGGAAAATAATCTGGTGAGCTCATAGTGGCGAGAGGGATCCTAGAACAACCTCATAATCGGTAAATACTGCCCAGGAAGTACTTGTGAACAAAGACAAATTGGATGTCACGATGAGAGAGAACAGGAAATAAGGGGAGAAGTAGGTTGCTGAATGCCAACATACTACGAGCCGCCTTAAAGCAGCCCCGAACAACACAGGGAACAACTACAGGAACAGGGAGCAAACGAGGCCGCCCAAACAAGCGAATTTCATGACTTTAAATGTTTGATTTCTGGGCTGGTCTTCGGTAGCTTTCCGGAGCAAATACCCAACAATGCCTTACAAATACAAATATTTATTCAGGTAAAGTACATACATACAGGGTGAGATACAAAAGTTGATGGATTTATAGATAGAGCTAGTACATACAATGCCTAAAGCCACTATTACGCAAAGCGTTTCGGGCAGACTTAGTGACGAAAACCAACTTTGAACTGCAAGAGAGAGAAATAAAGAAGCACAAAGATGAAAGGCTGGCCAGTGAGGGGTGAGAGGCCGGGACCACAGAGCTTGGGGGGACGAACAGCTGATAAAGGTATCCCATCTCCACAGACAAGGCAAGGGACTAGCAATATGCAACAGATAACGAGCAGCCAACACTGTAATAGCGTCTTCAACCCACAGCTCGAAAGTGTACAGCACACAGCTCTAAATATCTTACTATCACACCTAGACAGGGGCTTGTATTAGGGAAAGATCACAACACTGTCTGCAGGTATCAGTATTGTAGAGGACAAGGTCACCTGACACAACCTGACCTATACCCAACATGTAAACATTAGCGCATTAAAAAGTGTGACTGTTATTCTCAAGGACCGACAGACCGTCGCCACACAATTCCTGGACTGACTCTAATTGTTTCAGTGAATATCGTAAATAAAACAATTTATGGTGTTTCACCCCCACAAAGGGAAAGAGAAGGAGAAGAGATGCTCTCTATTAAAACCCTACCCTTCCCTCACAACAAAGGGAAAGAGGAGGCGTAGAGATGCCCGCTATTACAACCTAGGGAGGATGGGTATAAATGCCTTCTATAAAAACCTTGACCCCCCCCCCTCCAACAAAAGTTGGGGGGGGGGGTGATGAGAAACCATCTTGATGGGGTTTGATGATGGGAAAGTTTGATTCGATGGGAAACGAACTCCCATCGTTTCACAAACACAATGGACGAATTCAGAAGAAGGGACTAGGCTTCTACAATACCGTCACTTACCCCCACAAGGATCCACCGCTAATATGTCAGAAACAGCGGAAGTCTGAGGCCAAGGTTGTTTAATAACCCTTATCAAAGGCGGTGGCAGAGGCAAGTAAAGATGCCAGCCGATCTCCCAGCCCCAGACAGTAAAACTAAGAATTTAACTCAAGTCAGTATACCAAAACTTCAGGATTCTTAAAAAAGAGGAGACTCGCCTCCCACAGTGTTGGCCACAATTGAAGACCTGCAAAAGCCGAAACCTTGAGGTGTCTGGATGGAGTACAATAAGTGTCTGATGCTGTCATCCTGGAGGGCGGCTCAGCCATCATAGGCAAATAGCAACAGCAAATTTTGCTTTCCTGAAAGCTGCAAGCAGCATTAACCGAGTTAATTTGCATTAACGAATCAAATGATACAGAAAATCCCAAAACATACAAAACTTTATTATGAAAAATGTTTGGTTAACCAGCCACCCAATCCCAATGGGAACTATATGGGTGATTTATTAATAAACGTCCAGACGCACCGGACACAAGGGGAGCGTGGGCCAACTCAAGAAAGTACAAACGAGGAAAAAGTAGACGGTGCCACTGATATCAATCCCAAGAATCCATATCGTCCACTCAAGTGGAATCGTATAAACGAGCAAGATACATCGTTACACAGGGCACGACGAAGCACGAATATACTGAAAACAAAAATAATATGCACACAAGGCACACCTACCTGACTTGTGGTCACTTAATGGAACAACGTCCTGCTCTCTCTTGTCCAAACTGCGTTGTCCATGTCCAGCCTTTAACCTCCTTGTCGATTGCCCTGATTTTCTGGCTGTTCGTGTGTCTTCCTTTCCTAATCTCTCTAGGAGTCGTTGTCTCTGATTACAATCCTTGGTGAATTCGATACCTTGATATCATTCACCTTAGGCCCCCTTCTGTTTTCGTATTGGCATCTTGAGTGATATCATGCTCCGTCTGAAAATCTTGCGACACAGACGGTGCTACATTGACTTCTGCCTTGGCGCCTTCTTTGATAATTACTTGTGTGCACAAGGACCTTTAGAATCTCCCCTCAACAAGTCTTGGTTGAGGACCCAAGTATTATTCAGACACCGGGGCAACTGAAGCCCACACTATAGGGCGATAGCTCTGCTGCAGAAACAGGAAACAAGCTGATGTCAGGAAAGATAAATCTGAAATACATTCAGGGTATTACCCGTCTTCTCTCTTCTTAACTGAACTAAAATCGTGAAAAGTAATGACAAATAAAACTAAGGAAGCTACCTGCCCCCCACCCCATAAGATAAAGACAAAATATGTCCCAAGTAACGTTAACTTCTCCTATGTTAGACAACAATGATGGTCTTTACAAAAGAGCGTCTTGGGGCCAGCCATGTGAGTCAACCGGACTCGCAAGTGAAACAAACACTAAGCTGACTTTAGCTGCCATTTGGTGATGCTCTTCGATACTAATGCAAGTTATCTTGACATTGACAAATTACCGTACTCTTCTTCCATCGTTTTTCCCTTATCAAGGTATGTAGTTTGTTTTGCTGATTGTCTAATTTACTATACTGTCTGAAAACTCTGGTGCAGTGAGGAGTTTGTAAAAAATGGTAGACGTTGCTGTGAAAGGTGAGAAGCAATAGGTGGAAGAGGTGCAACTGGTTCAGGAGATTCAACTTTATTATTTATATGGTCGTAGTTTACCACAACCAAAATATTAATATATATTTTCTTCTCTCATTGCAGAGCTACACGCTTCCTCCTCCAACTGAGTGCCGCTAGGACATACACTTCTGATAGTATTCCTAGTATACTAAAATGATGCTAGGATCAATAGCTTGTGCTGGGATAACAACTGATGCTAGGACTGACATTCATTCATAAATTTCTAGAAGATTCCAACGTTGCAAAAGTGGTGGACTATGTTAACGAACACATCCGACTTCATCCTACAGTTATCATCTCTCCGTTATTATCTGTTTGCCTTGCAATAATGTTTGCCTATAATTTTATTACCAATCAAAAGGGACATCTGCCAGTTACTTGTATATGTATTATCACGTGTCCTTTTTGGTTATTGTGCATTTTGATTTTCGATCGTTAATTAAAAGTCTGTTTACACGTGCGTATATCAGCAGTATCAGTTGTGTGTATTCTGAGTGAGAGTAAACATGTGCCTTATTGTTTGCAACTGGAACAATTAAACACTTTTTGTCAAAAAAAATATAATCTTTCTCCGGAAAAGCCATTTATTATACATAACTTTTCAAGTTTTTGGCAACCACAGCAAGTCTTTCCATTTGCTCCGATCCTGTGCTGTCTTAACTCTTTGCAGGTATAAGGCTAAATATTTGTTGCAGCCAAAATCGAGAATATTGAGATTTGTAGTTTTGTCACTGACCTATAGAGAGAAACCCGGTGTTTCCATCTGTACCAGTGAACTTAATCCTACTTGGAACTTTAGTCGAATTAGTTGATGAAGAGGTATTGTAATTTTAGAGTAAGAGGTACAGATTTTTGGTCAAGTCAAGACTAACGTCTCTAATTAAACTAATTCTTAAAGTATAGTCTCCACAAGGTATAAAGTCGAGTTCATTGCCTTGTATGGTTAGTTTATTTTAATAATCCATTGTGTCGGGGACAGACAGCCAGAGTATATTTATACATTGGCATATTTGGCCAATATATTATACATTGGTATATTTATACATCCGATGTATATATTTATACATTGGTCCCCCCCTCACCCCAGGGTCGAACTACTGACCCTCCCCAGGATGCGGTGAACAGATGCATTAGGTGATTCTCGGAGTTCCCGTTTGTGAGTCGGGAACGAACCCGACTGTACTACGAAGACCCTAAAGTCTGTATTAGGTAAATCATCATAATATATTATACTCGAGTGGTATTTTTGCGCATTATGATTGCGCAAAAATGTGACTGGACACATTGGATTGGGAGGTGATTGGACACGGTTTGAAGTGGAGTTTTTATATAGAAATGGACGTAATAGAAAACGGAGATGTTTTGCATTTTACCGAAATTGACCTCCACTTTGAAAAATTCGCTTCATATTGGAAATATTACTCGTGACCGCTACTTTTTACTGTAATTCAGGGTGATTGCATATATTTGAAGTTTTAAATTCCATCTTTTTATACGGGAAATATGACCATAGGTGAAGATTGAGATTTCTCCTATTTTGCCAATATTGACCTGAAGGTTAAAAACTATGATGGATATTTAAATTCTGATGTTTTAGTTCTTTTTTTTTTTGTAGCGTAATTCAGGGTAGTTGCCCACATTTGTAAGTTTCACAATGGATGAGAAGCCTTTTAAAAGACAAATGCGATCAGTAATTAAAGGAAAGTTATCTGACTGGAAATGTCCCCAGCGGAGTACCATACAGTTCACTACCAATAGTAATGTGTATTAACTATATAAATGGATATCTGCTAGAGGGCATACAACATTATATGTTTGCAGATGATGCAACATTGGAGAAGGGAGTTTGGGAATTAGAAGACTGTATTGACCTCCAAAATGATCATGACAAAGTGAGTGAGTGTAGCTATACATGGTGAATTGATTATGTATCTCATTCCATTATGTAAACAAATATAATGGAATGCAGAATAGCGGAAAACAGGCCAAACACAACCAACACATTATGTGAAAAGATAATAAACACCTGTGACAAAGTTTTAGGGTGATTCTGAATAGTAAACCCTTTTTTTAATATAAAATTATAAAATAAATGCAATTAAAGGTAAGCTACTAAAGAACATTGCGGTACACAAACACCACCAGACACAGTGGGAGAAACAGTGAACCAAAACAAGATTCAAGCATTCACCATACAAATACACAAACAAACAAAAAATACATACACAACGTTAATACAAAACACCGGTTCCCAGGGCACGGCGTGTAGCCGCGCACTAAATTTACTCCAACCACACAAGTGGAACACAGATAAAATACCACAACAACCACACAAGTGAAACACAAATAAGGTACCACAACAACCACACTAGTGGAACACAGATAAGGTACCACAACAACCACACAAGTGGAACAAAGATAAGGTACCACAACAACCACACAAGTGGAACAAAGATAAGGTACCACAACAACCACACTAGTAGAACACAAATAAGGTACCACAACAACCACACTAGTGGAACAAAGATAAGGTACCACAACAACCACACAAGTGGAACACAAATAAGGTACCACAACAACCACACTAGTGGAACACAGATAAGGTACCACAACAACCACACAAGTGAAACACAAATAAGGTACCACAACAACCACACTAGTGGAACACAGATAAGGTACCACAACAACCACACAAGTGGAACAAAGATAAGGTACCACAACAACCACACAAGTGGAACAAAGATAAGGTACCACAACAACCACACTAGTAGAACACAAATAAGGTACCACAACAACCACACTAGTGGAACAAAGATAAGGTACCACAACAACCACACAAGTGGAACACAAATAAGGTACCACAACAACCACACTAGTGGAACACAGATAAGGTACCACAACAACCACACTAGTGGAACAAAGATAAGGTACCACAACAACCACACAAGTGGAACACAAATAAGGTACCACAACAACCACACATGTGGAACACAAATAAGGTACCACAACAACCACACAAGTGGAACACACATAAGGTACCACAACAACCACACGAGTGGAACACACATAAGGTACCACAACAACCACACTAGTGGAACACAAATAAGGTACCACAACAACCACACAAGTGGAACAAAGATAAGGTACCACAACAACCACACAAGTGGAACACAAATAAGGTACCACAACAACCACACTAGTGGAACAAAGATAAGGTACCACAACAACCACACTAGTGGAACACAAATAAGGTACCGTAAAAACAGAGCACTAAAAACACATAACAGTATATACAAAAATCATAAGACATAATAACATACACAATGGTCCTCAACTAACGGAGGCCGTTACCACCCACCAAGATACGTAACAAATACAGAACACATACCATCATAATAATTCCCTACAAGGGAAATCTGATAAAGAAAATGGACCAGCCCACACAATGGCAGGAATAAAAATACATATTGCAGTTCTCATGGCAAGGCTGAACACCACCCAGCAGCATGACAAGCAAGGGCGGACACCCAACTCAAGGGTCTAGTAACAAAGCCTAACGCAATAAAACCTACATCAGCCGATTCACACAAACATCCAATCAAAATAACAGGATTATGGAAACCCATATAATCATTTAAGGGTGAGGATGCAGCCTCAACCCACGAGTTAAGAAAACAATACAACGACTAACGCCGCCGCCTGCTAAACCCTATAAGACTTGAGCAGCAGCAACATAAGCCGCCGTGAACCACTGAGCAAGAACCTTCGAATCGCTGTAGCCACCACATCGTGTAGTGCAGCCTACCCCTCAAGGACCCAAATAACTGAGTCACATCGTACCTTTCTAATCTACTAACCCACAAACAAAAAATGTAGTCGGACGCCAACATCCCTAACATGTTACGAACTCTACTATTCTCTCCCGGAAACGACAAGAGGAAAAGCCGCAGCAAATCTACCCGCAAATCCGACCCACAGAAGGTAACATTCATACCCCGAACCCAATCTACCAAACAAGAAACCCGCCGACAAAAGTAAAACACACGAAGTTGAGACTCGCCCGCCCCCAAATGGACACAACCAGCTGAGCCCACAATACCTAACATAAATAACCGCTCATTGGTAGCCAGAAGCTCATGAAGAAATCGAAACATCAACTCCCGTTATTTAGGGGCCAGAAACGGCGCCCGCAGAGAGCCGCACTCCGCCCCCAATCAAATAACGGGTACAACCCTTCCACACGGTGGGCCACACGACCCAAAAGCACCCGATACACCTTCCGACAACCAAAAGACATACCCATGATACCATGACAAGGGTGAAGGATGAGTACCGCACAGGAGTAGACCGACAGCGTGACGAAAGCTACGTCCATACAGACTGCACCCCCATTAGATAACTCACCCGCATGGAACTGAAGTACAGAGCCAGGGAATTGAGACCATCCCCTAACTCAAGCCCTCTAGGAAACATCACCCAAAAAAACAGCCATCAACTTTACATACACATCAGCCAGCACTATCCCACCTTCCGCCAGACCCTGACACAAGGAAGACCTGCGAACCATCGGGTGGTAGCGGCCACACCACACATACCGAAAAACAATCTTTTCTAAATCCAGCGCACGGGCCCTGATCAATGGGAAACAATGAGCTAAATACCATACCTTAGAAAGAACTCGACAATAGACTATTAGCGCTTGCTGAAAAATCGTAAAGACCCTCTTGGACAGCATCCCCACCACCCCCTCCACTTAGCGAGCAACCGCCACCTAATTATGCAACAAAAATTCCTCATAAGAAACAAACCATGTGATTCCCAGCATACGAACTGATAGCACCTCCGGCAGCCACGACCCCTCCCACGACTCCCGACCAGCGCAACTACCCAGCCCCCTAATACAAGATTTTTGGCGAGTGGTGACAGCACCTGTGGCCAGCTCAAAACTATGCACCACGTCCTGCACACCTACCACTGAATCCACTGTAGCCAAAAACACAGTCGTATCATCAGCATACCCACCCACTCTCAGGTTAAACCTGTTGGGCAACTATGGAGAGACGTTAGAGCCACTGGCCTGCACCGCTCGAAACAACTTTTCCTGAAATATTACTTACATACATAAGCATCGACAGGGGGAAACCCTGCCGAACCGAGCACATAATGGAAAACGGAGTATTAAACAACCCATCCACATACACTCTCGACTACAACACCCCGCATACAACAAATACGCCCCTAATGTTTAAACTGGGGGGCAACGCCAAGCCTCTCAAAACCCCACAATACAAAATCAATGACCACATGGTCGAAGGCTTTGGACCAGTCCATTTTGATCAAAGCTGCCGAACCCCTAGACTGCAAAATATAGACAATCAGTTCCCGGACCAGGTGTTGCAATGTACCAACTACCTACCCGACACCCCACAAATCTGTTCCCATAAAAGCAGGGAGCCCACCACTGACTGAAGGTGATTCACTAACAGTTTTGATATGATCTTGTAATCCTGATTGAGAAGCGTTATTGGACGCCAATTAGCAAGGAACACGTCGCCAGGCTTAGGAAAGAGCCGCACAATTCCAAGCGATTGTTGTTGTTGAGTTAGAAGCGACGACGATCGTGGGATCGGATGCGCCCCAGCGTACCCGGGAAGGGTGAATCGCGAAGCCAGGAAAGGCAAAACGCCAAGCCAAAATGCGAAACGAGTGACGCCAAGCACTAGAAACGAATATGCCACACGGCAAAGAAACGCACAAAGGGAGAGGCAGAAGCACATAATATAACAGGGCAAACAAACAGTCAGAAGGGCACACAGCATGTCATAGAGCAAATACACAGGAAATCAGAGCACATACTTGCCCGGGAACCTGGCCCACGGGAACCGTACATTGAACGCCTCCCAGAACACCCATTGCAAAGGGTCCCGTCCATCCACCGGGGATGCCATAACATTCGGAACCGGGGCAACAAACACCTGCAAACTGGGGACCCAGATGCTAGTACTCATGAGGCGAGAAGTCGCTACTCGCGCCCACAGCAAGGGAACTTGCCCACCATGAAAGTACTCCGGTCTGTCAGACAGCAGTAACTCGGCAAATCTTCGACCAGTGACCCGTCGGCATCACAGACGCCGGCAACACGTCCCCCAGGGCCCCAACGCACACCTGCACACAGGGGTACCCGCGGCCCCGAGCACACCACCAGAGAACAGCAGGGAACCCGGACAGCGCGCATCCTTTCATAACGTCACCACAAGGCCACGCTCAGCACCAGAGTCCACACCATCCCTGGCAGCGGAAGCCAGCTAGCACCCTCCACTGCGGAGAGTCCCCCGGCAGAGAAAGAACCGAAGGCACGTCCGAGACATAGGCACCAGCACCAGCCGGCACATGGACCTCAGCCACCACGAACCGCGGAAACATCGACGTATCAGTATCCACACCGTCAATACCCAAAGACCCGCAGTCACTGAAGTCACCAACGTCGGCCCAAGCAAAAGACGAACGCCGGGAACGTTTGGGCACTGGCCGGATATCGTCAGAGCCGCTAAATGACCCAGAAACACGGGTACCACGAGCCGGATGAACCGACGCCCAACACAGAACGGCAGCAGCCTCTACCACAGGGGGAACCGGGCCACACACAGCAGGAGGCTCCGCAGCCACCCCAGCACCCAGCACATCCGGGACCCGAGTCACGGACACAGGGCCAGGCGTAGCGTCAGAAGACGAGGGAGAAGACAGTGACGTCACACAGGGAGCTCCAGGAAGGCCCACTGGAGCAGCTGGGACAGCGACAGGATCAGGCAGACCAACCGACGGTACCACAATACCCGGAGGAGGGACGGCAACAACCTGAGGAACGTCAGGGGCCGCCGGGGGAGCTGCAGCAGCAAACGGGACGCACACCCCCTCATCATCATCACCAGAGACTGTCTCCACAGGGAGCGGCGGGAAATCCTCGTTTTGGAACAAGTTGACAGGAGCAGCAGGGGCCTCAGAGCACCCGGCAGCCTGATGACCCAACAGGCCACACCGGAAACAGGTACGAGGCTGCCGGGCATAATACACCCGGACGTAGTATCCCATAAGCCAGACAGAAGAAGGTATATCCGACCGCAGGCGCATCCCCAACGTGCGAATGTCTGTTCGCCTCCCAGCATACTACCCCGAGGAGAGCGTGTTCACCCGCACACTGACAACAGTACCAAACCCCCCGAAGTAACACCGTAGGAGGTCATCAGGGAACTCCAGGGGCAGACCATGTACACGGACATAAGTCAGGGCACCACTGCGGTCCGAAATCGCCACAGAGCCGGCATCATCTGGCAACGGCAACGTATGCCCCCCGTACCGACGGAGCAAGTCCCGGTACTTCTCCTCCCTCATGAACTTAATAACAACACGGTGGGCCATAACAAGCTCCACACCGTAGATAGCTTCCACCGGGATACGAAGCATGTCACACATCACCGTCTCGATGGTCGTATAACCAGCCTTACAAGTGAACTCCAGGCTCACGGAGTTCACACGCTGAACAGGAGGAAGATGGCCCCCCAAGTCAGAACCGCCACGTCAACGCAGCCAGGCAGGCAACAAAACTCTCCAAGCGATTGGACCCCACCAACCGCATGTGCGTAAAACAAAACTGGACCACCTCCCTGAAATCAGCTCCAATAATATCCCAACAGGTTACATAAAACTCAGCCGACACCCCATCAAACCCAGGCACCTGGCCCTTTCTCAAGGACCGTACTACATCCTAGACCTCTGTAAAACCAACCTCACCCTCCAAAAAACGAAGAGTTTAACGACGACAACCCAGGAGAACCAAGCACAAGAACAAATTCCTCCATACTCTGGTCCCCCCCTCCCCCTAGACCCTCCTATAACGTTTTTCAAGCTACCGCCTACCATACAAAAGCACACCATCCGTATTCGACAAAATTGAACCATCAGGCATACGAAGACTAGTCAACAACACCGACTCACGATCCTCCTCCTCTTTTTAGAGCAAGAACTGTGAAATACGTTCCTTAAACAACCGCTCCACCACCCTAGCTCGGACCTGCACCCCCGCAGCCATCTCCAACTCCACGAATCTGGTCTTTACACAACAAAATCTCAACAATAAACATCCTCTTCCACTTCTCCGTATACCAGTCCAAAATACAAGGGAAACTACGTTTCCTTTAGACATTCAAAGCTCACCGTTCATGAACCTTGGGACACTGCAGCATCAACCCGTTCTCGGACCGAGTCCATTCTATCCAGTGGTCGACCCCAAACACGCATTCATCAATTTTAACATTCTGTTCATTCATGACTGAACTTTTCTCAAATATAAACTAATGTTATTTTATATTAGCAAATTGTGCATATTTAGGCACTGGTTAGGTTAGATTAGGTGTTTAGGTTCAACTGTCGATTATTTGTATTTGTAGTACGTGGGTGAAGCATTTACAGCATTGTGGTTCGAACAAAATTCGTCAGTGAAACACTTGTTCCGGAAGTGTTTGAATATAATCAGTTGTGAGTCGTGTGTAAACCGTTTCTCATTCGAAAACAGGAGGTTTGGCGGCTGGATTAACTAGCTTGCATCTTCGTATGCGAGAACAGGCTGAACTATCGGGCGACGGGAGCTCCGACTGTAACTGGAACATCACCCAGGGAATCATCAACAGAATCAGGCAGAATGAGGGGCTCAGAGAAAGGGAATCACCCAGAGGCTTCTTGGCAAGCACACCCCTCTTCAACATCATCCGCAAGTCACGCCCCTCACCACCTTTGGCACCAGTGCGGGACTGACATTCCAAAACTGGCAAGGGGCAACCACTCTTTGTACTTGCTACCCAAAAACCACCGCTTCCACCACCACCACTCCATGTACCACACAGGACACGGAACAGGCACCCAACCACCGACTCCACGCCAAGCTCGTCGACTGAGGACCAATACATGGGCACGTCCTGGTTGACATGGGCACGTCCTGCGGCCAGCAGCAAACTCTTCAAGGCATCCTGGGAGGAGCCTACACTTCACCAGCAAATTTCAGAACCATGTTTAAATATATGGATGGAGAATAATTAAAGAAATTTCAAGCAACCAGCTGTGACTCCTATATCAGACTACGAGCAGCTACATCGAGCAGCCTGGATGACCAGATCACCAACTGCAGGAGGCATCGTCAGAGACCAGGCAGCCGGCAACGTTGATCCTCGGAATCATTGACAGGCAGCTAACAGTATCAAAATTGATATATGCAGCAGTGGTGTGGTGCCCATATCTCAAGGTTCACATAAACATATTAGAATGAGTGCAAAGCCATGCCTCAAAATGGCTGCTGGAACTTTAAGAACACGAGCGATGAGGAGAGGCTTGAGGAGGTATTTTTAGAATATACCAAGAAAGAACATGACCGCTACATACAGAATAGGAATGGAAATCGACGAAATTGACAAAGGAAACTTTGTTGAACATGCAACGTCAGGATCATGAGATCATAAAGAAATGGTTACTGAAAAATATAAGAACGTTCTCCTTTTGTAAACAGTGATAGACGATTGGAAGATATTATGTGAGAAGGCGCTAGACGCCAGAACAATCAGTAGTTTCAAAGTGTTATATAGCAAAGATTGCTTGGAAGACGGGACACCAGGAGAGCAGCTCTCATCATCTAACTACTCTTAGGTAATTGAACACATTCAAATACACACACGCACAAGAGCTAGGGTGATAGTATGACTGTTTTCAGTGAACCTCTAAACACACTGAAGATTGAAACACATCTTTTTTTGGACGCAACTCAAACCTTAACTCATAGGTGACATGTGATAAATGTCACCTAATCTTGCTGGACATTGAAGTAGCCATAGATATGCACTATGCACCAGGCCCAGACTCCTGGAATTCCATATTAAAAAATCACAAAAAACTAGGTACAGGCCCTAAAACCCGTACCGTTTGAAGCCCACATA
The DNA here is from genome assembly GCF_040958095.1 of Procambarus clarkii. Lineage (NCBI taxonomy): Eukaryota > Metazoa > Arthropoda > Malacostraca > Decapoda > Cambaridae > Procambarus > Procambarus clarkii. The sequence goes on along the minus strand of NC_091228.1, from coordinate 19,908,364 downwards.
CTTCTCGGGTCATAGGAATGAAAACATTTCCACCACTTTGTCATAGCTACTCTTAAGTAAGCCTAACTGAACCCAAACTAATCAAACAGAAATACAAGAACAATTTGTGTGTTTTATATATTGTATGCACAAGATGTGACGTCATAATGCTTTCCTGCTCAGGTTGTATATTCTACTAAATACAACATCAGAGAAGAGAAGGAACTATCAGGAGAAAGCGCCAAGCCATTACGTCTATATAGCACTTGGAAGGTGTACTAACAAGTAAGATCACAAAACACAAGGAATCACAGTCTTCATAACCCTGGCCAACATAACATCAGAACAGGCACTCCTGCTTATCACAGTAGCTTGACCACTGTGGCATGGCCTTAGGTACCATGGAAGACAAGCGAAACGCTGATGTAATATACAAAGACTTTGCGAAAGCTTTCGACAACTGTGACAGTGGTGTTGTTGCACACAAACTGCGTGCAAAAGGAATTACTGGCAAAGTAGGGAGTTGGATCTTTAACTTCCTAAAGAACAAAATGCTGAGTGTAATAGTCAACTCAGTAAAATACGTATCATCTACAGTGAAAAGCTCAGTCTCCCAAGGTACCGTACTTGCTCCGGTACTTTTTCTCATCCTAATATCAGACATAGACAAGGATACAAACTTCAATAATGCATCATCATTTGCAGATGACATGACAATTTTCATGGGAGTAGACTGTATAGAGGACACAGCAAACCTCCAATCTTTTAGGTCTTTCAACGGGTCAATGAAAATAATATGACGTTTAATGAATAAATTTCAGCTACTGTGCCATGGAGAAAACGAAAATATCAAAACAGACACAACATATAAAATGCAGTCAAATTACACTGTTGAAAGAAAAAACAATGTAAACTATTTAGTAGTTGTGGTGTTTTGTGTTGTTGTGGATGGTCTTGGTTGTTGGGTTGACATAAAGCCATTGTTTGGTTACCGACTTTAATACTTGACTAACAGTAAATGACCAGCAGCGGGCTATCGTGGTGAGCCTCCTGCACGCTGTTTACATACAGCAGCTGTGTGAAACACCCGCATACACACAGTTGTGTAGTGTACTCACCTATTTGTGCTTGTGGGAGTTGAGCTTTAGCTCTTTGGTCCCGCCTCTCAACCGTCAATCTAATTGTGTACAGATTCCTGAGCTTCTCGAGCTCTATCATATCTACATTTGAAACTGTGTATGGAGTCAGCCTCCACCACATCACTTCCTAGTGCATTCCATTTACTAACTACTCTGACACTGAAAAAGTTCTTTCTAATGTCTCTGAGGCTCATTTGGGTACTCAGCCTCCCCTTAGTTGCTCATTAACCTCCAGCAAGTGAGGATGTGTTGCTCCTCTCTCCAGCATGTCCATTTATCTATAACTCCTTATATTAGCTCAGTGTCTCAATAAAATATCTTCCCTATATTCATATACATTCTCTATGATCGCTGGGCACACGATCAAGCACTGGCAAATATTCTACCAACTAATCAAATGAGCTTACTTCAGAATTCGGGAAGTGAGGGCACCTGCCCTCTGATGCTCCAAGATGGCATCACTCTTGGCAGCCCAACAAAATCACTTCAGGTCTGCCTCTCACAGCTTATCTCCTCCTGACTTGAGTACACAAAGACTCCTGGCAGGCTTCACACAGAAATACCTGCTTACTCTCCTCCACTCGATTATATAACACATTAGAGTTCCACACAGGCAAGACCACCCACTAGGCTGTCTCTAATATCTTCATAAATACTGATAGATGATGTGCGTCACGTCCTCGGCAGCTTCCTCGCCAGTTGTACACTGTAGCCTTCACTCATACACTTTATCCAGAACAGTATTCATCTATCTTCCCAGGAGACAGTGACGTACGTCCATTCCCGACGACTGTAGCAACTCAAGTGACACTTTACGATGTCCGCCAGCGTCATGTCACAAAATGCAGACACTTTATTCTCTTTAATTTTCATAAGATGCTCATCCTCTGCTTGTATACTTTTAAGTCACTCACTGTCGTATTTTTTCTTCCTCTGACCTCCTAATTTCTAGTCAGGTATGCAGAATAACCCTCACTTGGTAGACTCTATTCAGCAGGATACCTGGGGTTCACATTGTCCTTAATATTAGACTCTGTGCCAGTTCTCTCCCTCTGGAAGATGTGGAAAATTCTACCCACTATATCTATATTTTTATCTAAGAAATGTATTATTTCTATATCATATATAAATTATATTAAAATCATCTCAGAATCCCTACAGATTCACTATATCCTACATCTGGATCCTAGATGACAATGCCTATGATCACAAACGCCTTAGGGCCCAAGGTGTCTATGTTACTTAGTGCATGATTTCTCAAGGATCTAGAAGCTTCGAGAAGAATATCTTAATTAAAAAAACGATTGAAACAATCAATCGATTTCCGGTAAGGATTAAATCAAATCCTTAATAAAACTCAATAGTACTAGCATGTACTACATATAATCTTTAAATCTCATATCTAATTATATTATAATCACATCTTATCTCATTCATATGTTTGGAGAGTAAAAATAATCAATAAATATACATTGGAAGCTATCCTCTCTAGGAAAGAGGGCGGAGCCAACTCCTGAGTGATGTGACCTATGGGGCGCTCCGGGGCATAAAGCGTTTGTTTACATATAGAGTGGAAACATGTGATGGTGCCTTGCGAACATTATACGGAAAAGGACGCCATAATAACATATCATTATCACCAGTGATTATTCTCTAGAACTGGGTGAGTACTTGGACAATATCTACATGGAAAAAATCCTAGTACTTTGATAAATAGGAGTGTCGAGTGGAGCACACCAAGTAACGCCGCCTCCACCACACCTATCTTATCCGACTGCAAATGCAATTATGGACATAATCAATTAACAACGCTACCAGAATAATAAACAGCGGAGCTGTGACATAAAATATAGTGCCTAAACTCGACAAGAGAGTTAAGCAGTCTGGCAACTCGACAGACAGGCACCCGGCACTCAGACATAAGTATATGGAGTTATTTTGATGTATTAATTGGCCAATTGCATGCTTGTATAACCTTGATATATCCAATAAGTCTGTTTGTCGTTACAGAGCGAGGCAACGCCTCATATTTCAGTAAGTTTTTATTAATATTACAGTGACTGAAGCTTTTCAATGTATATAGACACTCATGAGTGTCATTGTCATTGAAAGTCAAGTCAAGCTCAACTGAATCTCTTCATATAAATTGAATATATATCCGTATATATATAATATACATTAAGTTAACAATTGCTAACTTAGTTATCTTTATTTTATCATATACGTTTATCATATTGAATATAATCTCTTGTACTTAGTTAATAGTATTTGGACCACATTCAAGGTCATTTGATTGCATATTCACATACACTGTATCATACCTCTATAATACTAATTGTTGTGTTTATTAGATTAAGAATACTGGCTGTTATAGGTATGGTGCTAGGCTGGACTGTACTCACCTATTTGTGCTTGCAAAGGGATGAGCTTTTGCTCTTTGGTTCCGCCTCTCAACTGTCAATCAACTGGTGCACAGATTCCTGAGCCTACTGGGCTCTTTCACATCTACATTTGAAACTGTGTATGGAGTCAACCTCCACCACATCACTGCCTAATGCGTTCCATCTGTTAACTACTCTAACACTGTAAAAGTTCTTTCTAACGTCCCTGTGGGTACGCAGTTTCCACCTGTGTCCCCTTGTTCGCGTACCACCAGTGTTGAATAGTTCATCCTTGTCTACCCGGTTGACTACCCTGAGGATTTTGTAGGTAGTGATAATGTCTCCCTTAATCTTCTGTCTTCCAGTGTCGTAAGGTGCATTTTGTAACCTGTGTACATGTTTAGATCCTTGATTTAAACAGCACCAGTGTTAAATTATAGAACTGAGTTTATTAAATCTTATCCCAGTATTCACAATACAAGCTGATGTGTAAAATTTTCTGCAGGTGGATTGTGGATCTTCAATCAACTTCTCCATTCACCCTTAGGGACCCCCTCTTGCCCTTTACAGCCCACAGTCTGTCATTAGGAAAAGAGGAGCTAGGCTTTATAACCCTAGCTAGGGACTTTAGTTAAATTAATTTTGCATACAGTAATTTTTTAATTAAGTACTGTACAAGTCCCTAGTAGTTTTCCTCTCATATCTGTCCCGACAATTTTCCCACACTGCAAGTGGATGATGGAATGGGGGGAAAGGGAGAAAGGATGAGGGGAAAGAGAGATATGATGAGGGGAAAGGGAAAAAGGATGAGGGGAAGGGAGAGAGGATGAGGGGAAAGATATGATGAGGGGAAAGGGAAAAAGGATGAGGGGAAGGGAGAGAGGATGAGGGGAAAGAGAGATATGATGAGGGGAAAGGGAAAAAGGATGAGGGAAAGGGAGAGAGGATGAGGGGAAAGGGAGACAGGGTAATTTTTGACTCACTGGACTCAATTCTCTGCCAAAGATTTCGAAGGAAGTCACAAACTTTCCCTTATTTCAGCAAACAAATTCTGGACAATGCCATTCTGACCATCTTTCTGAGGCTCAGTAACCACAACTTACCGTTACACTGTCACTGCCGGAGTCCTGAGTGTTGGCGTGGCTGCTTGATGCTTGAGCCTGACGAATTAAAGGTAACTCGGTTGACCACGCAGTCGTCCGGTTCACTGGTGCTCTTTGATGCTGACCTTTCTGCTGTTCTCCCGGTGTCTGAGTAAGAGCTCTTGCCTGCTCTGTAACATTTGCCAACCAACCGGGGAACATCCATACTCGGCCTCTTGCTACACACAGCTGAGCTAGCGTTGTGAACCCCTCCACAGTTGCAGGATCGGGGAACTATTTTCTCACCCAGCTGAAGTTTGTTTCTGCACTTATCAGAGAGGTGAGACTTTTTGCTGAAATGACATCATAGATCATGTTGACAGCTCCAAGATTTATGCCCCCATCTGCAACATTGCAGACATATTATGGGCTCTTCCACATACTTTGCCACATGCCTGTAGCCAGCCCCGGTGATGAACACTTTCTCGGAAACTTTACCTCTCACTAGAGCCACCACCTGATTCCTATATTCACCTATAATAAGGTGACGCTTGGCCCACACAATTCGTTGGTCGTCAAGGATGAATTCGGGGGTTTGGAATCTGAGGGTATTTGTAAATAATCACCTTCGTCAGTTTCTCATTCTCCTCTCATATTTTTACGACATTTTCACGATATTCTTGACGGGTCAGAAACACGACAGCCTCCACAGGCTGTTGACTACCGTTAAATGAGGTCTGTTCACACCCTCCTTCACAACAATGGCTCGAACTTTCGGTGCTCTCTTCCTATGTTGACTGTCCACAGCAGCTTCTGGTGGTAGGTCATTGTGCGTGAAGTAGGGAAGAGAAGTCTCCACCTCCGCTCACCGTCACCTTCCTTGGAAAGCTTGTGATAGTTGTGCTTTGGTTTCGTCGACACTAGTTTGATCATTCTCAGCGTTGTTCTTCATTCTCTTGTCTTTACCGTTAGTTTCATTATCACTGTCTACACTATGCCTACGATATTGTCTTCTCCGTTTCTTCTGTCCCTTGGTTAACACTTCCTGATAATCCTTATATATTGCTGATTGGCTACTTTCTGAGGTTGTGTCCATGTCAATATTGCTGTGGGAGTAACCAGTTCCTCTGTTGTCCAAGATATTTGAACTTGAAGGTTGAGGTGGGGACACGACGAGGAGTTGGGTGGACAGGAGCAGGCGCACGTCCACACGCTACGTGACCACACAGCCAACTACACATTTATTTTACATGAAAATCATATCACATAAAAAATAAACAGAAATAAAAACGTGATGTTCTTCGATCTCTAAATATTTTGCCACACTCGGCACATTTATAGGTCTTTAATCTGTAAACATAATACTGAAAGGCGCAGTATGTGTGTAGCATTTTCCTTCAGGATAATTACACAGAAAAGAGATGTTATGAAACGCATCACAGTCTCGCGTCAATCTTGATGCTTCAATAGTGTTTCTTAGAGTTAGACTAGATGTGAGTATTTGGCAGTCACAGGTTGTGCTTCTTCTTCTTTATGACAGCACTAGAGCGCACAATAAATTGCAGCTCACACACAATAATGCTGGCGTTCTTAGGTTTAGGCCCAAAGTGAAGTAGAAGAAAACCGCATTAAGTACGATGTCGGGATACTTCCAAACCTCGAATGACTTTCGTGTGTGTCCATGTTTATTCATTTGATACAAGTGCAAAACTTTTGCTATTTTCAGTCTCAAACAATTGCCACTGCATTACCAACTGAAAAACAAATAAAATTCCCCCAGGGCTCTGCCCCCCCCCCCCGATCCGTTTTCTGTAACATTTACCTTACAACCGTTTTCTGCAACTAATAGTGTATGCATCAGAGCACAGCCTAATCTATATTACATTGCTTACAGGTTATAAAATTCTTGAAGGTTAATCCTTTATTCAATACTAATTATTAATTACTAAGAGCTATTAAGGCTTCCGATAGGTAAATTACTGTACTCCGACTGGATGCAACTATAAAAGCGGTTTAAATCGTTTAGAAAATCGCTATTTTTAGCCTAGATAACATAACATTTAAAAGAGATCATAAGCTCACCACATTCAAAAGCGCATATCTAATCTTTCATGACATGAGATTACAAACAGAACATTTATCTATGATCCAAGAGAGTTGAAAACTTCAGTAAAGTTCATATATCAAACCGCAAAAAAAAAATTGTACCAACATACATATATCTAAATGTTCTTTTACCAAACCGCAAAAGTACCAAAAAAATAATTATTTTTCCATTAATTCCTAACATAATTTCTGAATGCTAAGAACGTACGATTCATGACTATTGCCAATTGTCACTATAGGTACTATCTAAACAGGAGGATGAGTTGTCAAGAGTCATATTTCCATCAGGCATCGTATTTTAAAAACTGCATTTGAGTTTGGGCAAAATCTGACCAATCACAATTTTTAACATATATACATATTTTCGGTATAACATGTCGAAATTTAAAACTCTAAATACGTGCAATCATGATCAGCAACTTGCAACCGTCACAGCCGGACGTGTTCTCGTTGCTCCAGCTCTAACTCTCGCACCTAACACTGCCAGATGGGTAAATAATTGGCATCAAGACTTGCGTCACTCAAGACGGTCCGACCCCCCCCCTCTCAACTTGGTGTTTAATGCCGAGTAGAGACTGTAGGCCATCTCCTGTGACGTGTAGTCTTTGAGGGGAGACCCATCGTCCACCAGGAAGTTTACCTTGCGCCACAAACGCTACAAGGTCCGGGGAACGCCCCCTTGACGAGCACCCGTTCTCTAATACATCTCTTCTGAAGGTATTTAAAGAAGTTACAGAAGTGACACCCATCGACATCAGACAGGAAGGCACTGACATCCTCTTCTTCTTCTATAGTGAGGAGGACCTCGACAAAGTTCTGTTCTACAGCCCCACTTTTCTCAGACATCACCTTCGTCTCAACTTCCCACGTCAGTACCTTGCTGCACGCTTTGTCATTGTTCATGATCTCAGCCAGTGGATCGCAGAACAAGATCTAGGAGATAAAAGTGCATTCATGAACGACTTCAATGAATCCAACCCGGGCTTATGGCTCCAGGAAGCTAACTTCATCAACAGATATCACTCCTTGAAGCTGACCTTCCAGACCGTAGATTCGGCTACTCTGGCTATCAGAAATGGTGTTTACAGCTTCGGTATCCACATTCCTCAATTCCGTGTGAAGATGGAACGTTTTCACATCGTTAACCAGTACCTCCGGTGCTACGAGTACACCCACTCCACCAGCATGTGTAATCAGCGTATTCAGAAGTGTAGCCTCTTCTCAGCTGATCACCATTATTCTATCTGCACGTCAGAAACACTATGCGGCGATCATCCTGCAATCTTTATTCGTTGTCCTCATAGACAAGAAGTCATCAAGAACATGGAGAAAACCACATCTTCTGCCGGAGCTAGTACCTCTGATGCAACCAACCAATCAGCGACCACCTCAACTTCAAATTTCAACGTCCAAGCCACCATTTTCCCGGAGCTTCCGGGAGAACGACCCACTGCTACTGCTATTTCTACTAGCCAGTGGGAGCCCAGCTCCCAACCAACCAGCCACACATCGAGCCAGCCACTGCCACCTCCAGCCCACCCCGACCAATCACTATACAGCACAGTTCAAGCGTTGACATCAGCGGCCAGTATGATAGCTGGCAATAACCCCCAAGTATATGTTAGAATTCTAAATATTCTCTACAAAGCAAATGGTCTCCCAGCTTTCAACGTTCCTGATGAAGTTTACACCAACACCACTTCAACCACTAGTTCTCAAGATCCGGATCCGGTCTCGGACATCACCGTGAACGCCGCCTTGCTGACGGATCTACTATCAACAGCTGCAACGCCGGCTCCTCCAGCAACATTATCACTAGCCACCCAGACGCCGACGCCTCCTCCATCGACAACTGCCACAGTTCCACCTCTCATGTGTGAACCCTCTGAATGTTCTACATCAGCTGCAGGTCCCATCAAGCCTCAACAAGCAAGAACTCATCCCTCAAGATCCACCGCCTCTGCTTCTGAGTCAGCCGACTCATCGGATGAGGACGTCTCGGTTGGAACACCATTACCTCCACGGAAGCACCCCAACACAACCGAAGATTTCCTGCTGGACACTACCTCCAACGATAGCCTCACCATGTCAACGCGTAGCAAGACCAACAGACAGGCCAGGAAGCCTGGGAAGAAGAACACCGACGATCTACACCTGAGAAAATCAAGTAAACAGAAGAACACCGACGAAATACTATAAAGAACGCCGCGACGAGAAGCCCTGCCTCCTGCAAGACACATCAGTGAGCAACCATGAGAAACTCCACTCTACCACCAAACCACAGCGCCAGCTGCAATTCTTACCCACTGTGGTTGGGCCACCGAATTTTCTCCCCCCTCTTCGATTTGTCTCCAGTTCATAGTTCAAGATTTCTGCATCCTCGCCCCTGTCTTCAATATCCTGCTTGACTGCTCTAGGGTCCTTGGAACGCAGAACGTGCAATCACCGTGAATTAAAAAAAAAATAATAATTCTCAGGAGTCATATTTCCTATAGGCATCGTATTTTGAAAACTGGAGGGGGACTTATGCAAAATCTGACCAATCACTGTTTTCTCTAATTTGCATATTTTCGGATTAAAAAGTCGTAATTTAAAACTCCAAATACGTGCAATCACCCTGAATTCCGGGCAGAAATAACGCTGAAGCGTCATATTATTCATCGTATTTTTAAAACTGCAAGAGGATTTGGAGAAATTCTGACCATTCTCCGTTTTCACTAATTTGCATATTTTTGGTATAAAAAGTAGTAATTTAAAATTCTAAATTCGTGCAATTACCCTTAATTCTCCCCGTAAATAACGTTCAGGAGTCATATTTCTAGGAGGAATCGCATTTTGAAAACTGCAGGGGAATTTAACTTAACATAATGTTCTTCAATAGGCAGCTGCTCGCCCTTTCTTAGCAATTCGTAATTTCGTAATCTGAGCTTGGCTTCCACACATATAAATTAATAATCATAATAAATCAATACTCTCACTTTTCACTGCGTCAGGCATACCACATGTATTTATTCCTCTTGTTAGCCAACAGGTCTCCTCTTTAGTGATTAATCTTCCTGCGAATCAGCACCAGAACTATCTATCAGTTTGGCCTCGAGTAAGTACAGTCCTCTTGCGGCTCCCACATATACGATGCTGCCTCTACCATGAACGAACTGCGTCCACCATTTATGAACCTGTAATTTTATCGCAACAAAATTATATAATTTCAAAAACCACTATACAGTTGTTAAATAAAACTCTTCGTATAACCCGAACATCACCAGTCGGTCTGCATCAGAAATCTTCACGTGCCTGCAAACCCCCATCAGTCAGTCACCGACTACCGCTGCACAAGCATGTGTCGCTCCCGCCTTCATCATGTCATTTCATTTTAAACTCCTTATATAATCTCCTTATTTATGCAAACATTTTTAATTTACACTTCAAAACTTCACACACAATCACTGGGAACTTGATATTTCTGCATTAGACAACCTATGGTAATTTAAAAGGCTCTTACCGCAAAATAATGACGTGATGACGCTTGCTGGTCGACGTGAAAAAAGGCGCTCTTCCAAGTGGCCCATACAAGTTAATTTTGACTGTCACTGTCGACTTTTTTATGTGTTGACTTGAGTGTGGGAGCGGGGGGAGGGGGTCAGTGCACAGGTACCAGATGTTCACCTGCCCAAACGATCATCTTGAAGGATACTCAGAGGCCTCTTCTTGGCCCTAACACAGTGGACCATCACGAAACGACCACCCAACAGGCTTCAGGTCACCCCTTTTCGTCGTCACTCTCCGAGACACACTACTATTCGTCCTCCCACTTTTCCAATAGTCGTTTCTCTCATGAGGTGATGCCCGAGGAGGGAGGGGGAGAAGCCATATTGAAAATGGAACTGTGTTAATGTGTCAGCTGTCATCCCGAGTATTGTGATCTACAAGTTATTCTCGTGGAGCTGAGCAGCTCAGATTGACACCATCGGTTCCTGGGAAGTCATTTTCTGTTCAATGTTGTTGTGTTAGAGTTCTTTTTTTCACAATCGACTTGAGAATGGTCCAGGACGGACCGAAACGTCGTCGTCCCTTCAACTTCTAGTGTGTGGTCTGGTCAACATACTTCAGCCACGTTATTGTGACTCATCGCCTGCTTAGAGTTCTTTCATTTATTTACGTACTATAGCAGTTATAATGGATGCCTAATAACACCAAAGGGTGACCAAATTTAATATCATCCCAAAAGTTATATTATTTGAATAAGTCATAGAAACTGAATACATTATTGTAGTAGATTTTACGGTGTTACGCGTTAGCAGGTAAAGTGAGACTTTGGAAGTTACTAATGTGGAATATTATCTGGTGAAACGAAACCACATGACTGATTCTTGTCCGGACCTGGACCTAGATTCACGAAGCTCCATGTATGTCTTCGTAGGTAAGTGTGCTATGAAGGTTCCTAAGTATTGCCTAAGAACGTTCCTACGTCCAGTTCAGAAAGATGTGCTTACGAAGATTTTAGCAATTTCACTTAAGTCTCGTTAGAGCTCACTAGGGTTTTTCGTTTGGCCAATCAGAGAGAAGGTAGCATTTTTCATCTTACAGCCGTAGCCAATCACGACGCTGACATATCGGAACTTATCCGTGTTCACTTGCCACCTATTTACGTCAAATTTTCTTATAAAATTTGTATATTTTTAAGTAAAACTAAGTTTTTTCAACTTATACAGCCAGCACCGTTATTGCAGTAAACAAATATGGTATATATATTTTTACCTACGTAATTCTAAGAGATATTGTGCCGCCTCGACGAGGCGGCTTGTTAAAGGTCTCGTCAATTGTTTTAATGCCATTTTCTAGCTGGATTTTGGCATTTATGGCCTCAGCGGGTAGGCAGTTCCATGGGTTTATAAACCTCTGGGTGAAAAAACATCTGTTTTCTGTCCTACTTAAGTGGACATACTCTCCAACACTATATTTGTGATTACCCTGTTATCAGTGACTTCAGTCCAAATGGCATGAGGTACTTTGAGCTCTATAATTACTTCATACACTCAAGATTATTGGAAGATATTCTTGTGCTGTACCCAGATTTTGCTAGTGGGGGCTAATATTTATTATTACCAGTATTATCCTTATTAAATCATAAATGTTAACCATGGATCATTAAGATCCCATATTGATATGTAATGTTAGTAATGTTGACCAAACCACACACTAGAAGATGAAAAGACGACGACAATGTTATTAATACTGTATTTCTTTTGAATCATTAAATTGTGTAGTATGTCTCAATTTTTCACTTCTTTGGATATGCAGCAGAAATGATAGTTTAAAAAACCCTAAAAATTTGTCGCATTATATCTTTTATGTTAATAACTGGATCAATATTTTACCAGCTGACAGGATTTGTTTTACTCACAGGTGCATTATCTGCTAGAAAAAAAATTAGGTTTATTGTTACACACAATGCTGCTACATAGCCTTCCCGGCTTGGTGCCTTCTTTCGATAATTACTTATTGTTACACACAGCCAAATTGTGTAACAGGAAGAGGTCTTGGACCCCTGCTTTCCCCCCTCCCCTCTCTTTTTTTTTAACAAGCCATAATAGTCCATATATGTAGTCATAATTATATGCCTAGGTATTCAATGACAAAAGTTTTTGAAATTCTTACCCTTACCTAACATCATGTGTGCAGCATAATTTTTCTTTTATGTCTCACCCAGATTTAATTTAAAAATTAAACCAAACAAAATCAATTAATAATTGGTATGTATAGCTAAAGTACACCGATAGCTATACTTATTACTAGGTGAACAGGGGCATTTGGTGGTGGTAAATGCTTGCAACAGCACGGGATCATCACCTCTCACATTTCATGTTCATCAGTGTTTATTTACTTTAATTACTACTGGTATAATATATTGCTATTATAAAACTAATTCTACTATCATAAAAGACATATTTACTACAAGTTTCAAGTTGAGAATGCTTATATAGCTAACAATAAGGACTCCTTCTGGATGAGACTCTCCAGTTAAAATGTTTATTTATAATAAAATTGATCCTCCATGTTGTATAGTAAAGAACAATTGAGTTATATCTAGTTTACGTAAAGCTACGTGTGGTATAGTGTCCTTAGCGCGACGGTGTGTACTTACGAAGATTTTCATACTTAAATGCCAGCCTGAATACCAACGTAGCCGCAAGGAAGATGCTAAGAAGGAAAACGCTCATAAGTACGAACGTAACTGCTTCGTGAATCTGGCCCCTGTATCTTAACGACGCCATGATCCACGTGACTGAATAGAGTCCGGCTTGGATACTCAGAACTTCTACTATGACAGCTAAGCTGTGATATGTTTTAAATAATACCCATAACGTTGGTAGATTTAAATAATATGATTTTACAATAATTAATCCAACTAATAATAATAACTCATTGATTAATTTTCGTGTGGTTGAAATTATAAATCCTTAAATTGTATGAAGTGAAAGTTTATCAGTGAAGATTACTAATAAAATATACAGTCTGCTTAGAAAGAATAAATAAATATCAGAGATTAAATTTAGTCTAAATAAATACACAGGAATTATTCACTGGTAGACTTTCCTATATATGAGGCTACATGAGTTCATAACACTGGCCACTCAATCTTTGCCAGAAATTTAAATTTGGATGTAAGGAATTACAAGATATGAATGAATGATGTGTATAATGGTGTAGCAGGTTTACAGGAGAGAATAAAACAATAAATCAGTAGGGATAACTGGATATTATTAACGAGTTAGGAACAAAGAATGGCTTGTTTGCAAGCAATTTAAATACTGTAATGTCGAAATTAGTTACTTGGTACATGAGTTGTGTGTTCAAGGAACTGTGATCCAGGCTAGCCCGTGAATCTGCCGTTGACGTAAAGCTTCGGAAGCTGTGAAAATATCTAGCAGAAGCTGGTATAGTCCCTTAGGACGAGATGAAAGTTCATTGGATAGACTGCTAGTTACACCTTGCTGGGCTCGTCAGTCTTCCGGATAGGCACGTCCCGTTGTGTGGGTTGGGGTGGCTCCACAGGCTGCCAAAACAAAAGGGAACTTCAGCATTAAATGACTTATAACTCCCAAACATCTCTCATTCTCACACATCTGTACAAAAGACTTGAATACCCATATGTTAAGACTGCACGAGGGATGGTGTCGACAACGCACTTTTTTTCATTCAAAGTTAAGATCAATTAAAGAACACAAAGGGTAAAGTTTAGATGCAATTGCGAAGAAATGATTCAATATCTATTTGACGTAGTCATTGATTTCGAGAATCAATGAATAAATATATTTGTGAATAAGAGAATTGATTTCCCTCATCTTTTACATTTGTCTCTCACTTGTCACCTCTCTCACAGATGTCCCTCACTCCTCTCACAGATGTCCCTCACTCCTCACACAGTTCTCTCTCTCACTGCTCACATACTTCTCTCTCACTGCTAACATACTTCTCTCTCACTGCTCACATACTTCTCTCTCACTGCTCACATACTTCTCTCTCTCTCTTATTTGTCAAATAGTTCTCTCTCTCACTGCTCACACAGTTTTCTCTCTCACTGCTCACACAGTTCACTCTCTCACTGCTCACACAGTTCTCTCTCACTGCTCACACAGTTGTCTTTCACTGCTCACACATTTCTCTCTCTCACTGCTCACACAGTTCTCTCTCACTGCTTACTCAGTTCTCTCCCTCACTGCTCACACAGTTCTCTCGCTCACTGCTCACACAGTTCTCTCTCACTGCTCACACATTTCTCACTGCTCACACAGTTCTCTCTCACTGCTCACACAGTTCTCTCTCACTACTCACACAGTTCTTTCCCTCACTGCTCACACAGTTTTCTCTCTCTCATTGCTCACTCGGATCTCTCTCTCATTGCTCACACGGTTCTCTCTCTCATTGCTCACACAGTTTTCTCTCTCTCATTGCTCACACGGTTCTCTCTCTCATTGCTCACAGGGTTCTCTAATTGCTCACACGGTTTTCTCTCTCTAATTGCTCACACGGTTCTCTCTCTCATTGCTCACACGTTTCTGTCTCTCATTGCTCACACAGTTTTCTGTTTCTCATTGCTCACACGGGTCTCTCTCTCATTGCTCACACAGTTCTCTCTCTCACTGCTCACACAGTTCTCTCTCATTGCTCACACAGTTCTCTCCCTCACTGCTCACACAGTTTTCTCCCTCACTGCTCACACAGCTCTCTCCCTCACTGCTCACTCAGTTTTCTCTCTCTCACTGCTCACACAGTTCTCTCCCTCACTGCTCACATTGTTCTCTCACTGCTCACACAGTTATCTCTCACTACTCACACAGTTCTCTCCCTCACTGCTCACACAGCTCTCACCTACTGCTCACACAGTTCTCTCTCTCACTGCTCACACAGTTCTCTCTCTCACTGCTCACATACTTCTCTCTCACTGCTCACATACTTCTCTCTCTCTCCTATTTGTCAAATAGTTCTCTCTTTCACTGCTCACACAGTTTTCTCTCTCACAGCTCACACAGTTCACTCTCTCACTGCTCACACAGTTCTATCACTGCTCACACACTTCTCTCTCACTGCTCTCACAGTTCTCTCCCTCACTTATCACACAGTTTTCTCTCTCACTGCTCACACAGTTCTCTCTCACTGCTCACACAGTTCTCTCTCACTGCTCACACAGTTGTCTATCACTGCTGACACAGTTCTCTCTCTCACTGCTGACACAGTTCTCTCTCACTGCTTACACAGTTCTCTCCCTCACTGCTCACACAGTTCTCTCGCTCACTGCTCACACCGTTCTCACTGCTCACACAGTTTTCTTTCTCTCTCTCACTGCTCACACGGTTCTCTCTCTCACTGCTCATACGCTTCTCTCCCTCACTGCTCAAACTGTTCTCTCCCTCACTGCTTACACTGTTCTCTCTCACTGCTCACACACTTCTCTCTCACTGCTTACTTAGTTCTCTCCCTCACTGATCACACAGTTCTCTCGCTCACTGCTCACACATTTCTCACTGCTCACACAGTTTTCTCTCTCTCACTGCTCACACAGTTTTCTTTCACTGCTCACACAGTTCTCTCTCACTGCTCACACAGTTCTCTCCCTCACTGCTCACACAGTTTTCTCTCTCTCATTGCTCACACGGATCTCTCTCTCATTGCTCACACGGTTCTCTCTCTCATTGCTCACACAGTTTTCTCTCTCTCATTGCTCACACGGTTCTCTCTCTCATTGTTCACAGGGTTCTCTAATTGCTCACACGGTTTTCTCTCTCTCATTGCTCACACGTTTCTCTCTCTCATTGCTCACACAGTTTTCTGTCTCTCATTGCTCACACGGGTCTCTCTCTCATTGCTCACACAGTACTCTCTCTCACTGCTCACACAGTTCTCTCCCTCACTGCTCACACAGTTCTCTCCCTCACTGCTCACTCAGTTTTCTCTCTCTCACTGCTCACACAGTTCTCTCCCTCACTGCTCACATTGTTCTCTCACTGCTCACACAGTTCCCTCGTCACTGCTCACACAGTTCTCTCTCACTACTCACACAGTTCTCTCCCTCACTGCTCACACAGTTCTCACCTACTGCTCACACAGTTCTCTCTCTCATTGCTCACACAGTTCTCTCTCTCACTGCTCACATACTTCTCTCTCACTGCTCACATACTTCTCTCTCTCTCCTATTTGTCAAATAGTTCTCTCTTTCACTGCTCACACAGTTTTCTCTCTCACTGCTCACATAGTTCACTCTCTCACTGCTCACACACTTCTCTCTCACTGCTCTCACAGTTCTCTCCCTCACTTATCACACAGTTTTCTCTCTCACTGCTCACACAGTTCTCTCTCACTGCTCACACAGTTCTCTCTCACTGCTCACACAGTTGTCTATCACTGCTCACACAGTTCTCTCTCTCACTGCTGACACAGTTCTCTCTCACTGCTTACACAGTTCTCTCCCTCACTGCTCACACAGTTCTCTCGCTCACTGCTCACACCGTTCTCACTGCTCACACAGTTTTCTTTCTCTCTCTCACTGCTCACACGGTTCTCTCTCTCACTGTTCATACGCTTCTCTCCCTCACTGCTCAAACTGTTCTCTCCCTCACTGCTTACACTGTTCTCTCTCACTGCTCACACACTTCTCTCTCACTGCTTACTTAGTTCTCTCCCTCACTGATCACACAGTTCTCTCGCTCACTGCTCACACATTTCTCACTGCTCACACAGTTTTCTCTCTCTCACTGCTCACACAGTTTTCTTTCACTGCTCACACAGTTCTCTCTCACTGCTCACACAGTTCTCTCCCTCACTGCTCACACAGTTTTCTCTCTCTCATTGCTCACACGGATCTCTCTCTCATTGCTCACACGGTTCTCTCTCTCATTGCTCACACAGTTTTCTCTCTCTCATTGCTCACACGGTTCTCTCTCTCATTGTTCACAGGGTTCTCTAATTGCTCACACGGTTTTCTCTCTCTCATTGCTCACACGTTTCTCTCTCTCATTGCTCACACAGTTTTCTGTCTCTCATTGCTCACACGGGTCTCTCTCTCATTGCTCACACAGTACTCTCTCTCACTGCTCACACAGTTCTCTCCCTCACTGCTCACACAGTTCTCTCCCTCACTGCTCACTCAGTTTTCTCTCTCTCACTGCTCACACAGTTCTCTCCCTCACTGCTCACATTGTTCTCTCACTGCTCACACAGTTCCCTCGTCACTGCTCACACAGTTCTCTCTCACTACTCACACAGTTCTCTCCCTCACTGCTCACACAGTTCTCACCTACTGCTCACACAGTTCTCTCTCTCACTGCTCACACAGTTCTCTCTCTCACTGCTCACATACTTCTCTCTCACTGCTCACATACTTCTCTCTCTCTCCTATTTGTCAAATAGTTCTCTCTTTCACTGCTCACACAGTTTTCTCTCTCACTGCTCACATAGTTCACTCTCTCACTGCTCACACACTTCTCTCTCACTGCTCTCACAGTTCTCTCCCTCACTTATCACACAGTTTTCTCTCTCACTGCTCACACAGTTCTCTCTCACTGCTCACACAGTTCTTTCTCACTGCTCACACAGTTGTCTATCACTGCTCACACAGTTCTCTCTCTCACTGCTCACACAGTTTCCTCTCACTGCTTACACAGTTCTCTCCCTAACTGCTCACACAGTTCTCTCGCTCACTGCTCACACCGTTCTCACTGCTCACACAGTTTTCTCTCTCTCTCTCACTGCTCACACAGTTCTCTCTCTCACTGCTCACACGCTTCTCTCCCTTACTGCTCAAACTGTTCTCTCCCTCACTGCTTACACAGTTCTCTCTCACTGCTTACACACTTCTCTCTCACTGTTCACACAAATCTCTCCCTCACTGCTCACACAGTTTTCTCTCTCTCGTTTCTCAAACGGATCTCTCTCTCATTGCTCACATTGTTCTCTCTCTCATTGCTCACACGGTTCTCTCACTCATTGCTCACATGGTTCTCTCTCTCTTTGCTCTCACACGGTCCTCTCTCTCATTGCTCACACAGTTTTCTCTCTCTCAATGCTCACACGGTTCTCTCTCTCATTGCTCACACGTTTCTCTCTCTCATTGCTCACGCAGTTTTCTGTCTCTCATTGCTCACACGGGTCTCTCTCTCATTGCTCACACAGTTCTCTCTCTCACTGCTCACACAGTTCTCTCTCATTGCTCACACAGTTCTCTCCCTCACTGCTCACACAGTTCTCTCCCTCACTGCTCACACAGCTCTCTCCCTCACTGCTCACTCAGTTTTCTCTCTCTCACTGCTCACACAGTTCTTTCCCTCACTGCTCACACAGTTTTCTCTCTCTCACTGCTCACACAGTTCTCTCCCTCACTGCTCACACAGTTCTCTTCCACTGCTCACACAGTTCTCTCTCTCACTGCTCACACAATTCTCTCCCTCACTGTTCACACAGTCCTCCCTCACTGTTCACACAGTTCTCTCCTCTCACTGCTCACACAGATCTCTCCCCTCACTGCCCACACAGTTCTATCTCCCTGCTCACACAGTTCTCTCTCTCACTGCTCACACAGTTCTCTCTCATTGCTCACACAGTTCTTTTCCTCACTGCTCACTCAGTTCTCTCTCCTCACTGCTCACACAGTTGTCTCCCTCACTGATCACACGGTTCTCTCTCACTGCTCACAGGGTTCTCTCTCTCACTGCTCACACAGATCTCTCTCTCACTGCACACACGGTTCTCTCTCTCACTGCTCACACAGTTCTCTCTCTCACTGCTCACACGGTTCTCTCACTGCTCACACAGTTCTCTTTCTCACTGCTCACATAGTTCCCTCTCTCACTGCTCTCACGGTTCTCTCTCTCACTGCTCACACAGTTCTCTCTCACTGCTCACAGTTCTCTCTCTCACTCCTCACACAGTTCTCTCTCTCACTGCTCACAGTTTTCTCTCTCACTGCTCACACAGTTCTCTCTCACTGCTCACACGGTTCTCTCTCTCACTGTTCACACGGTTCTCTTCCTCACTGCTCACACAGTTCTCTCCCTCACTGCTCACAATTCTCTCCCTCACTGTTCACACAGTTCTCTTCCTCACTGCTCACACAGTTCTCCCTCACTGCTCACACAGTTCTCTCCCCTCACTGCTCACGCAGTTCTCTCCCCTCACTGCTCACAAAGTTCTCTCTCACTGCTCACACAATTCTCTCCCTCACTGCTCACACAGTTCTCTCTCATTGGTCACACAGTTCCCTCTCTCACTGCGCACACAGTTCTCTCCCTCACTGCTCATGCGGTTCTCTCTCTCACTGCTCACACGGTTCTCTCTCTCACTGCTCACACAGTTCTCCTATTCACTGCTCACATAGTTCTCTCTCTCACTGCTCACACGGTTCTGGCACTCACTGCTCATACAGTTCTCTCTATCACTGCTCACACGGTTCTCTCTCTCACTGGTCACACAGTTCTCTCTCTCACTGCTCACATAGTTCTCTCTCTCACTGCTCACACGGTTCTCTCTCTCTCACTGCTCACAGTTCTGTCTCTCACTGCTCACACGGTTCTCTCCCTCACTGCTCACACAGTTCTCTCTCACTGCTCACAGTTCTCTCTCACACCGCTCACACGGTTCTCTCCCTCACTGCTCACACAGTTCTCTCCCTCACTGCTCACACAGTTCTCTCTCACTGCTCACACAGTTCTCTCTCTCAGTGCTCACACGGTTCTCTCTCTCATTGCTCACACGGTTCTTTCTCTCATTGCTCACACGGTTCTCTCTCTCATTGCTCACACGGTTCTCTCTCTCATTGCTTACACGGTTCTATCTCTTATTACTCACAGGGTTCTCTAATTGCTCACACGGTTCTCTCTCTCATTGCTCACTCGTTTCTCACACTCATTGCTCACACAGTTTTCTCTCTCTCATTGCTCACACGGGTCTCTCTCTCCTATTGCTCACACAGTTCTCTCTCTCGCTGCTCACACAGTTCTCTCTCATTGCTCACACAGTTCTCTCCCTCACTGCTCACACAGTTCTCTCCCTCACTGCTGACACAGCTCTCTCCCTCACTGCTCACACAGTTTTCTCTCTCTCACTGCTCACACAGTTCTCTCTCATTGCTCACGCAGTTCTCTCTCACTGTTCACACAGTTGTCTTTCACTGCTCACACAGTTCTCGCTCTCTCACTGCTCACACAGTTCTCTCTCACTGCTTACATAGTTGTCTCCCTCACTCCTCACACAGTTCTTTCGCTCACTGCTCACACAGTTCTCTCTCACTGCTCACACAGTTCTCACTGCTCACACAGCTCTCTCCCTCACTGCTCACACAGTTTTCTCTCTCTCACTGCTCACACAGTTCTCTCTCACTGCTCACACAGTTCTCTGTCACTGCTCACACAGTTCTCTCTCACTGCTCACACAGTTCTCTCCCCTCACTGCAAACACAGTTCTCTCTCACTGCTCACACAGTTCTTTCTCTCACTGCTCACACAGTTCTCTCTCATTGCTCACACAGTTCCCTTCCTCACTGCTCACTCAGTTCTCTCTCCTCACTGCTCACACAGTTGTCTCCCTTACTGCTCACACGGTTCTCTCTCTCACTGCTCACAGGGTTCTCTCTCTCACTGCTCACACAGTTCTCTCTCTCACTGCACACACGCTTCTCTCTCTCACTGCTCACACAGTTCTCTCTCTCACTGCTCACACGGTTCTCTCACTGCTCACACAGTTCTCTCTCTCACTGCTCACATAGTTCCCTTTCTCACTGCTCACACGGTTCTCTCTCTCACTGCTCACACAGTTCTCTCTCACTGCTCACAGTTCTCTCTCTCACTTCTCACACAGTTCTCTCTCTCACTGCTCACAGTTTTCTCTCTCACTGCTCACACAATTCTCTCTCACTGCTCACACGGTTCACTCACTCACGGTTCACACGGTTCTCTCCCTCACTGCTCACACAGTTCTCTCCCTCACTGCTCACACAGTTCTCTACCTCACTGCTCACAATTCTCTCCCTCACTGTTCACACAGTTCTCTCTCACTGCTCACACAGTTCTCTGTCACTGCTCACACAGTTCTCTCTCATTGCTCACAATTATCTCCCTCACTGTTCACACAGTTCTCTCCCTCACTGCTCACACAGTTCTCCCTCACTGCTCACACAGTTCTCTCTCACTGCTCACACAGTTCTCTGTCACTGCTCACACAGTTCTCTCTCATTGCTCACAATTCTCTCCCTCACTGTTCACACAGTTCTCTCCCTCACTGCTCACACAGTTCTCCCTCACTGCTCACACAGTTCTCTCCCCTCACTGCTCACGCAGTTCTCTCCCCTCACTGCTCACACAGTTCTCTCTCACTGCTCACACAGTTCTCTCCCTCACTGCTTACACAGTTCTCTTTCATTGCTCACACAGATCCCTCTCTCAATGCTCACACAGTTCTCTCCCTCACTGCTCACACGGTTCTCTCTCTCACTGCTCACACGGTTCTCTCTCTCTCACTGCTCACACGGTTCTCTCTCTCACTGCTTACACAGTTCTCCTATTCACTGCTCACATAGTTCTCTTTCTCACTGCTCACACGGTTCTGGCACTCACTGCTCACACAGTTCTCTCTATCACTGCTCACACGGTCCTCTCTCTCACTGCTCACACAGTTCTCTCTCTCACTGCTCACATAGTTCTCTCTCTCACTGCTCACACGGTTCTCTCTTTCTCACTGCTCACAGTTCTGTCTCTCACTGCTCACACGGTACTCTCCCTCACTGCTCACACAGTTCTCTCTCACTGCTCACAGTTCTCTCTCACACCGCTCACAGGGTTCTCTCCCTCACAAAGGAAGCCCCTTTCATCAGTCCACAAGGAGACATGTATTTACAAATAGACGGAGTAGCAATGGGCTCCCCCCTAGGAGTTTTATTTGCTAATTTTTATATGGGAACCATCGAAGATAGGGTCTTCAGTAGCAGACAAAAACCAACTGTATACTGCCGTTATGTAGATGACATATTCGTAATAGTAAAAGACTCAGATGAACTAATTGACCTAAAAAGACACCTAGAGAGAGAGTCAGTACTCCGATTTACACACGAGAATAGTGAAAAAAACAGTCTGCCATTCCTGGATGTACTAATAACAAAAACAGGAACCTCTTTAAGCACCAACGTATATACCAAGCCCACCAACATAGGATTATGCCTGAACGGTAGAATTGAGTGCCCCCAAAGATACAAAGTCAGTGTTCTCAATGCTTATATTCGTCGAGCGCTTACCCACTGCTCTGAATGGAGCAACGTGAGTAGAGAGTTTGAAAGAGTAACTCAGGTATTGGTGAACAACGGATATAGCAACGCGGAAATAAACGCTGCTATAAGAAGACACTTGGACCGTTGGTATAATCCAGAACCTAGAACAGAAACCACAACACCTCCAATAAAATTATATTACAAATCAACCATGCACAGTGAACATATAAAAGAGGAAAGAATAATGAAAGAAATAATCCGTAAAGGAGTAAAAAGCACTACTCCTAACCAAAACATAAACCTGATAATATTCTACAAAACCAAGAAGACTTCCGAACTCCTTATCAAAAACAGCCCGAAGCCGACGGAGAACCCTCTACAGCAGTCAAGCGTTGTATACATGTACACTTGCCCCCACGAAGGATGTAACCTTCAATGTAAGTACATAGGTATGACGTCGACCAAGCTGACGAGGCGTTTGACATGCCATCTTCAATCCGGTGCCCCTAGGAATCACATGAGACAAGCCCATGACATTACTCTAAGAAGAGAAATGTTGAACAAGAATACCTGCATAATAGACAAAACCCAAGATGCAAGAAGATTACAAATTCTTGAGGCAATTCACATAAGAATAGAGCGACCTACCATGAACACCCAAATCACGGAACTATTTACTCTACCCACCATGAGAGTAAGGACAAGACAAGAACATATCGATGCCAACACAGAAGACAATGTCCAACATAATTGGCCAATTACACTGGATTAATCTTTGTGTTTAGATAGGAGCTGCCTCGTATGGGCCAATAAGCCTTCTGCAGCCTCTATGTTTTGTAAGATCTGTTCACTTGAGAATGAACCATGGAGGTTCGAAACGTTGTGCAAATTATATAAATAAGTGTAATACACTCTATAGTAAATCACTTCTTTTCTTCATCTTAAAAGTACGAAAATGAGTTTTGGAGAACTCCTATTTCAATTAAGCCCTGATGCTAAGAAAATAGTTAGAGGGATAGAAGCCCTAAACCAGAAAATAATAAATACAGAATATGCGGTCATATTCAATGAAACATATATATATATATATATATATATATATATATATATATATATATATATATATATATATATATGTGTGTGTGTGTGTGTGTGTACATGTATACTCCGATGCTTCCACACAAGTTGTTCTGTTTAGGACTAGTTATTTCATTAATATTATATATATATATATATATATATATATATATATATATATATATATATATATATATATATATATATATATATATATATATATATATTGTGACGGTAATGCGTTGGTGTTCGGCTGTTCAAAAGCTAGGGGTATGGCCTCGTCACATAGAAACAAAAAAATAGAAAATCTGGAACTTCATCTGTGGTAAGGTAATGAGAAGACACACAAAACACAAGTAAATTTTAACAATGCAATTTTAATTACGTTAGAAAAAGCAAAACATGAATAAAATGGACATACAAATTCATATAATAAAATCAATCAATCAAAATAATAAGAATAATCAAATGACAAAATGAAAAGTTACGTTAAGACAAGTGAGTACTAACAAGTGTATAACAAACAATCAAATAAGAGGTGCAGGAATATTGGCTTTAAGCTATCACCTCTCTTAGTACACGTAAGCCACAGCTTAGTCTACCAAGGAGACGTGTTAACCTGATGAAAGCACTGGATATTCTGAGAGCGGTAGGTCGTGTGGCCCCAGACATCAGGTAGTATGGTGGGTGGAAGGCAGGTGCAACTGGACCCGCAGCCAATCAGCGACGAGCAAGCGACAGACAGGTAGTTTGGCGGTTTGAGGTGGAGCAGGTGTTCCTGGCTGCATACGTTTTGCGCTCTGGCAAACCTTGGAGTGGTGTAGTTGTTGGATATTTCTTCCATACTTGTTTTATATAGATGTATATATCGACGTATTTTGGAGGGAAGAGCAGGCTCAATCTCTTGAAGGAGATTATCGTCACAATATATATATATATATATATATATATATATATATATATATATATATATATATATATATATATATATATATATATATATATATATATATATATATATATATATATATTTATATATATATATATATATATATATATATATATATATATATATATATATATATATATATATATATATATATATATATATATTTTGGTTGCAGTCTTTCCGGTAGACATATATTATTAAATATGACCGAAAAAGTAAGATTAATAATTCTAACACGATTTTTCTCAATATTTCTTATGTTTCTTTTCACTGTCGATGGTAATTGAAAAATCTTTTCTCCAAAATTCACTTTTATTTCTAGTCTGACGCGACACTTGAACGTGTTTCGTAATAACTTTTACATTTTCAAAGACTTTAGTTTACACACATACAACTATAACCTGCAAACACTAAACAGATATCGTACTATGCTATAATTCAAAAGGCTTTTCATTTTATATACCTGCATTTGGG
Organism: Procambarus clarkii; assembly: GCF_040958095.1. Taxonomy (NCBI): domain Eukaryota; kingdom Metazoa; phylum Arthropoda; class Malacostraca; order Decapoda; family Cambaridae; genus Procambarus; species Procambarus clarkii. The sequence goes on along the minus strand of NC_091228.1, from coordinate 19,883,426 downwards.
TGAGGTGATATGTTACAACAGTTTTAGATGAGGTGAAAACAAACTTTCAACACTAGAACACGAAATATTGCGTAATATTCGGTAAAGTTAAAGGGGAAGAATGGAAGTAAATGCAAAGGGCCTATTGTCCCATATTTCTTGATGCTTCTATATTGGTGCGGAGTCTTGAAGTTGGTAGACTATTGTTGTGCATTAATTCGCTGTTGATTGCTGGTGTTGACTTCTTGATGTGTAGTGCCTCGCAGATGTCAAGCCGCCTCCAATCGCTGTATCTATCGATGATTTCTGTGTTGTTTGTTAAAACTTCTCTGGTGACGGTCTGGTTGTGGGAAGAGATTATATGTTCCTTAATGGAGCCCTGTTGCTTATGCGTCGTTAATCGCCTGGTAAGAGATGTTGTTGTCTTGCTTATATATTGAGTTCTTTGAGGCTTACAGTCCCCAAGTGGGCATTTGAAGGCATAGACGACGTTGGTATCCTTTAAAGCGTTCTGCTTTGTGTCTGGAGAGTTTCTCATGAGTAGGTTGGCCGTTTTTTTGTTTTTTTAGTAAATCGTCAATTGTATCTTCTGATTTTTTTCTGTTGGGATAACGTTCCTATTAACAACATCTTTCAGGACCCTTTCCTCTGTTTTATGAGCTGTGAAAATGAAGTTCCTGTAAAATAGTCTAATAGGGGGTACAGGTGTTGTGTTAGTTGTCTCTTCAGAGGTTGCATGGCATTTCACCTTCCTTCTTATGATGTCTTCAACGAAACCATTGGAGAAGGCGTTGTTGACTAGGACCTGCCTTACCCTACAGAGTTCTTCATCGACTTGCTTCCATCCTGAGCTGTGGCTGAGAGCAAGGTCGACATAAGCGTTAACAACACTCCTCTTGTACCTGTCTGGGCAGTCACTGTTGGCATTGAGGCACATTCGTATGTTTGTTTCCTTAGTGTAGACTGCAGTGTGGAAACCTCCGCTTCTTTCCATGACTGTAACATCTAGAAAGGGCAGCTTCCCATCCTTCTCCATCTCGTAAGTGAAACGCAACACAGAATTCCGCTCAAATGCCTCCATCAGCTGCTGCAGACGTCTGGCATCAAGTACCTGCATAAAAGATATCATATCAGTTTTGTTGAAGATATCATAAAAATATAGGTGAAACGCTATGCTACCTCTGAAGAGTCCACCAAAACAACACTCTTCATCTAGAATATTGGGGCTCTTGGGCCACCAGCTGTGGGAGTAGGGCGTCTCATCTTGGGCCACCAGCTGTGGGAGCTGGGCGTCTCATCTTGGGCCACCAGCTGTGGGAGTGGGGCATCTCATCTTGGGCCACCAGCTGTGGGAGTGGGGCGTCTCATCTTGGGCCACCAGCTGTGGGAGCAGGGCGTCCCATCTTGGGCTACCAGCTGTGGAAGCGGGGCGTATCATCTTGGGCCACCAGTTGTGGGAGTTAGGCGTCTCATCTTGGGCCACCAGCTGTGGGAGTGGTGCGTCTCATCTTGGGCTACCAGCTGTGGGAGCGGGGCGTCTCATCTTGGGCTACCAGCTGTGGGACTAGGGCGGCTCATTTGGGGACACCAGCTGTGGGAGTGGGGCGTCTCATCTTGGGCTACCAGCTGTGGGAGCGGGGCATGTCATTTTGGGCCACAAGCTGTGGGAGTGAGGCGTCTCATCTTGGGCCACCAGCTGTGGGAGCGGGGAGTCTCATTTTGGCCCAGCAGTTGTGTGAGTGGGGCGTCTCATCTTGGGCCACCAGCTGTGGGAGTGGGGCGTCTCATCTTGGGCCATCAGCTGTTAGAGTGGTGCGTTTCATCTAGGGCCACCAGCTGTGGGAGTGGGGCGTCTCATCTTGGGCCATCAGCTGTTAGAGTGTTGCGTTTTATCTTGGGCCACCAGCTGTGGGAGCAGGGCGTCTCATCTTGGGCCACCAGCTGTGGGAGCGGGACGTCTCATCTTGGGCCACCAGCTGTGGGAGTGGGGCATCTCATCTTGGGCCACCAGCTGTGGGAGTCGGGCGTCTCATCTTGGGCCACCAGCTGTGGGAGTAGGGCGTCCCATCTTGGGCTACCAGCTGTGGAAGCGGGGCGTCTCATCTTGGGACACCAGTTGTGGGAGTTAGGCGTCTCATCTTGGGCCACCAGCTGTGGGAGTGGTGCGTCTCATCTTGGGCTACCAGCTGTCGGAGCGGGGCGTCTCATCTTGGGCTACCAGCTGTCGGACTAGGGCGGCTCATTTGGGGCCACCAGCTGTGGGAGTGGGGCGTCTCATCTTGGGCTACCAGCTGTGGGAGCGGGGCGTGTCATTTTGGGCCACAAGCTGTGGGAGTGAGGCGTCTCATCTTGGGCCACCAGCTGTGGGAGCGGGGAGTCTCATTTTGGCCCACCAGTTGTGTGAGTGGGGCGTCTCATCTTGGGCCACCAGCTGTGGGAGTGGGGCGTCTCATCTTGGGCCATCAGCTGTTAGAGTGGTGAGTTTCATCTTGGGCCACCAGCTGTGGGAGCAGGGCGTCTCATCTTGGGCCACCAGCTGTGGGAGCGGGACGTCTCATCTTGGGCCACCAGCTGTGGGATTGGGGCATTTCATCATGGGCCACCATCTTTGGGAGTGGGGCGTCTCATCTTGGGCCACCAGCTGTGGGAGTGGGGCTTCTCATCTTGGGCCACCAGCTTTGGGAGTGGGGCGTCTCATCTTGGGCCACCAGCTGTGGGAGCGGGGCGTCTCATCTTGGGCCACCAGCTGTAGGAGTGGGGCTTCTCATCTTGGGCCACCAGCTGTGGGAGTGGGGCTACTCATCTTGGGCCACCAGCTTTGGGAGTGGGGCGTCTCATCTTGGGCCACCAGCTGTGGGAGCAGGGCGTTTCATCTTGGGCCATCAGCTGTGGGAGCGGGGCGTCTCATCTTGGTCCACCAGCTGTGGGAGTGGGGCGTCTCCTCTTGGGCCACCAGCTGTTGGAATTGGGCGGTTCATCTTGGGCCACCAACTGTGGGAGCGCGGTGTCTCATCTTGGGCCACCAGCTGTGGGAGTGGAGTGTCTCATCTTGGGCCATCAGCTGTGGGAGTGAGGCGTCTAATCTTGGGCCACCAGCTGTGGGAGTGGGGCGTTTCATCTTGGGACACCAGCTGTGGGAGTGGGGCGTCTCATCTTGGAGTAATCTTTCTAACAATGGGTCCTCTAACATTAGGATGGTGTTCCACACCTGGATGTCTTGGTGCTGTAGTCTGATGTTTACTGGCTGTATGTTCAGGAGTTCATGGAGTTCCTGGACTGTCTGATCATATGGTGGACGGTGTTTTGCTGCTCTCCTTAGTGCCTTATACCGCACTGCTCTTAGCTGTTGCATGTTAGTTTTCTTTAAGGTGTTTAGTGGTACTGAGGATTATTCTAGATTCTTTAATTGGATAGGGTTATGTTGTCCGGAGGGGAGGGGGTGCCTGAGGGAGGGACGGGGAGGGGTACCTGAGGAAGGGACAGGGCGGGGTGCCTGTGGGAGAGACGAAGGGGGGGGGGGTGATGGGGAAGCCAGGGGACGTGGGGGGAGGGGGAACTCGTTTCCTCCAGACAAGGTGAGGGAGAAGAGGCAGCTCCCACAGTCTCACCGGCTGCCAGCCAGCCTGGACGTCTCGTTGCCTGTTGCCATGGCGCCCTACCACTGTCCCCGCCTCCTCTGTGTCCTCGCTCTCACCGCTGCTCTCACTCACGGGTCAGTAAACTCTCCTTCAAACACCCTTAACGTTACTAATTTACATTATTCACCTTATTTGATTTTGAAGAAACATTTGGAAAATTTGTGTAATTATGACAAATAGTAGGAGCTCCTATATTGTTCTCCCCTTGTACCTGTCCTGTCAGTGACAGTGGTAGGCGGAGCTCCTATATTGTTTCCCCATGATAGAGGAACATAGTTCAGGAACTGAACTCCAATATCCATTTAACTAAGAACTGTTGTCAGCAGGCCTAGTGTGGCCGTTCCTTTAGCGTAGTGGTTTCGTCCTCGACTCAGTATCAGGGAATCTGTGGTTCGATCCCCAGACGGATCAGAAATGGTTGGGCACCTGTTCATGTAGTATTAAATAGGTATTTAGGAGTTAAGTAACTGTTGTGGGCAGTCTGTAAAGAGTCGAACCTTCCTGTCCAGGGCGCTACCACTGAGCCACATGTTCTTAGTCAGTATTAATCCACTGTGTTTCCTAGTTCAATTTTTCCTCAAGTATAAATTGTTACTTGATATATATATGTATACATTATATGTATATATATCGTCATACGATATATATCTGTAGTTTAGTTGTTTAAGTTTTGTCGGTAACTATTTGTAGTTCCAGCGAGTCAACTATTTATAAAGGTGCAATGTGACCATAGACAAAATAATATAATGTTGGAGAAAACTTGTGAGTTACATCAGTTGCGGGACGCATGTAAAACATTGTCATTCATAAACAAGATGTTTCGCGGCTGAACTAACGAGCAATTGGCCATTGTTTGTGGGTGGACGGCTCCTGGGGGTCCGTGCCGGTAAACAATGGCCCACGTGTGTCTTCACCCAGCTGGTACACGAGTCTGGAGATGAACACCTTCCCGCACCACCACCCACCAACCTCCAACTCTTCTCCAGCACCGACTCATCACATGGTTCATCACAAGACTCATCACATGATTCATCACAAGACTCATCACGTGATTCATCACGGGAATCATCACGTGATTTATCACTGGACTCATCACGTGATTCATCACAAGACTCATCACGTGATTTATCACTGGACTCATCACATGATTCATCACAAGACTCATCACGTGAATTATCACTGGACTCATCACGTGATTCATCACGGGATTTATCACAGGATTCATCACAAGGCTCATCACGTGATTTATCATGAGACTCATCATGGGATTCATCCCAAGACTCATCACGTGATTTATCACGGGACACATTACATGATTCATCACGAGATTCATCACAAGACTCATCACGTGATTTATCACGGGACTCATCACGTGATTCATCACGGGATTCATCACAAGGATCTTCACATGATTTATCACGTGACTCATCATGGGGTTCATCACAAGACTCATCACGGGACTCCTCACGTGAGTAATCACAGGACTCATCACATGATTCATCACGTGATTCATCACAAGACTCATCACGTAATTCATCATAAGACTCATCACGGGATTCACCCCGGAACTCATCACATGATTCATCACGAGAATCATCACGTGATTTATTACGGGACTCATCACGTGATTCATCACGGGATTCATCACATGATTCATCATAAGACTCATAATGTGATTCATCACGAGACTCATCACGTGACTCATCACATGAATCATCACGGGATTCAACACAAGACTCATCACGTGATTCATCATGAGACTCATCACGGGATTCATCACAGGAATCATCACATGATTTATCACAGGACTCATCACGTGAATTATCACAAGACTCATCACGTGATTCATCATGGGACTCATCACGTGATTCATCACGGGATTCATTACGTTATCTGTTCGAATCCCACGTGTGTAAATGCTTCGCTCACGAAATATACTATTAATTGGGCACTGAATCTAAACAATTAAACTAACCAAACTTAGTCTAGGCCTAACTATACACAATTATATTTAAAGTTAAAAATTATCTTTATAAGTTAAAAATATATATATATATAAATATATATATATATATATATATATATATATATATATATATATATATATATATATATATATATATATATATATATATATATATATATATATATATATATATATATATTTATATAACAACAATTGGTATTGAACGCCTCTGTACCTCCTCTGTAATGAGGAAGTACCTCCTGGAGTTTGTAACATCTGTACATTTGACTAAATGTAAACTCTGTCAGCAGAATTATTTGCTAACTTTGCGTCATGAAATAATGGAATGTGAAAAAAATCCCGGAATTCAGATATAACACCATCAATGGTGTCCAAGAAATGTTTAAGTACTTCATTCATAATGATGTGCTGCCAGAAATCCTAGCGAAGTCTCCAAAGATTGCTTACTGTAGGTGCAGCCTGCACATGACTGTAAAGTTGCCGCCCAGTTGGGTGGGTGTAGAGCACTTGACTATAAAGCTGCCGCCCAGTTGGGTGGGTGTAGAGCACTTGACTGTAAAGCTGCCGTCCAGTTGGGTGGGTGTAGAGCACTTGACTGTAAAGCTGCCGCCCAGTTGGGTGGGTGTGGAGCACATGACTATAAAGCTGCCGCCCAGTTGGGTGGGTGTGGAGCACATGACTGTAAAGCTGCCGCCCAGTTGGGTGGGTGTGGAGCACATGACTGTAAAGCTGCCGATCAGTTGGGTGGGTGTGGAGCACATGACTGTAAAGCTGCCGACCAGTTGGATGGGTGTGGAGCACATGACTGTAAAGCTGCCGCCCAGTTGGGTGGGTGTGGTGCACGTGACTGTAAAGCTGCCGCCCAGTTGGGTGGGTATGGAGCACATGACTGTAACTGTGTGACTCACCATAGATATAAAGAGCCTCGTATAGTGACTGTTATGAGCCTCTTGTTCACTTGTGATACAAAATATTATTTTTGTGTGAATTTGTGTAGGTGATTGAATATGTACGTGTATGTATATATATATATATATATATATATATATATATATATATATATATATATATATATATATATATATATATATATATATATATATATAATATATATATATATATATATATATATATATATATATATATATATATATATAACAT